>NC_065517.1:11036789-11079607 GCF_006386435.1 Epinephelus moara | reverse complement strand
GGCCACAGCTCGCAACAGCCGCCTCGACAATGGCAGAGCGGAACAAGGCCCATTCGGACTCAATGTCCCCCTCCGCCCTCGGGATGCGGTCGAAGCTCTCCCGGAGGTGGGAGTTGAAGATCATCTGGACAGGTTCTTCCGCCAGGCGTTCCCAGCAGACCCTCACTGCTCGTTTGGGCCTGCCAGGTCTGCGCGGTGTCCTCCCCTGCCACCTGATCCAATAAACCACCAGGTGGTGATCAGTTGACAGCTCTGCTCCTCTCTTCACCCGGGTGTCCAGAACATATGGTCGCAGGTCAAATGATACGACTACAAAGTCAATCATTGACCTGCGACCTAGGCTGTCCTGGTGCCATGTGCACCGATGGACATCCTTATGCTCAAACATGGTGTTAGTTATGGCCAAACTGCGACCCGCACAGAAGTCCAATAACTGCGCACCACTCGGGTTCAGATCGGGCAGGCCGTTCCTCCCAATCACACCCCTCCAGGTCCTGCTGTCATTGCCCACGTGAGCGTTGAAGTCCCCCAGCAGAACAATGGAGTCCCCGGTCGGGGCACTGTCCAGCACCCGTCCCAGGGACTCCAAAAAGGGCGGGTACTCTGAGCTGCTGTTTGGCGCATAAGCGCAGACAACAGTCAGGACACATTCCCCGACCCAAAGGCGCAGGGACACAACCCTTTCGTCCACTGGGGTGAACCCCAACGTACAGGCAGAGAGTCTGGGGGCTATCAGAAAGCCCACCCCGGCCCGCCGCCTCTCACCCGGAGCAACTCCAGCAAAGGAGAGAATCCAACCCCTCTCAAGGACTTGGGTTCCAGAGCCGGAACTATGTGTCAAGGTGAGGCAGACTATATCTAGCCGGTAGCGCTCAACCTCTTCCACAAGCTCCGGCTCCTTCCCTGCCAGAGAGGTGACATTCCATGTCCCATGAGCCAACTTCCGTAGCCGAGGATCGGACCGCCAAGGCCCCCGCCTTGGTCTGCTGCCCGATCCACACTGCACTGAACCCTTCTGGATCCCTCTGCGGGTGGTGGGCCTGCAGGGGTATTAAATATTATATATGACTATAATCTTAGGTTTTAAATGTAGCACTTTCCTTGCCAATGATGCTCTGAGATGGCCGATTATATTGTTTTTTTTCCCTAGCCCCCATCATGAAGATATAAGGTGTTTAAACATCAAAATATTTTGAGCAAGAAAGTTCATCCACTTTCTGGCGTTTTCCTGAGCTTTCGACGATATCTCTTGGTCTTCTTCAGCAGATGGAGTCCGCTCAGTATGAGAAAACATTTTTACTAACAACTAAGTAATTATTATTCAATCTGTATGTTCCCTCACATTAGTAATATAGCACAGACAGGGAGAGGCGACGTGACGTAGCTTGGCAGTATTTGTAGGAGCAATCTGACAAACTTAATCAAAAGATTTTCGCAGTACTTTGTTGGGTTATGCTCGTTTGGAAGCTCATTTCTAACAGTGTGATGAATAAAGGAAAGATCCTGTAAGTCATTATAATGAGAAATATTTTTTTGAAATATTAGTTTCTCAAAAAATACGACTTAGTATTTCAAAATAATGATTTAATGTTGTTTCTCAGTATTTTATATGCTATGTCATTATTTTAAAATACTACCTCTTTATATTTAAATACTAACTCATTATCTAAATTATTATGACTAACATCTTTTTTTTTCATCACACGAGTGGAAATGAGCTTCCACAGCTCTATTTTAATTTTAAAGAAGATTTCACTTATATGAAACAGACATTACTAAAACAGAAGATTCAACCTAATTTTCAAGTTTTTTTCATGTCAAGTCAGATTTATTTATAGAGCACATTTAAAAACAACAAATACTAAAGTGCTTCACAGAGATATAAAATAATCAACAACACAGGAACAATCAAATAAAACAGTCATAAATAGGAGAATGTCACTAAAATTAATAAGAGCATGCAATATTTTGACCAAGTCAACACAAAAATAGGATGCACAAACAACAAAATGGAATAGAAAATACATGTGCTAAGCAGTGTGGTCAGGTATGTCATCCTAATGATATTAAAAGAAAAGAGACACGTCTTAAGATGGGTTTTAAATGTGTCAGTAGAGGGGAAGATCTAACTAAGTGGGAGGCTATTCCACAGTTTAGGACCAACAACTGAAAATGCTCAATCACCTTTTAGTGATCAGTTTTTAACTGGGTGTGTAGAATGGAGAGCAGTGATTGGTCACCTGATCTGAGGGGTCGGGAGGAGGAATAGAGGATGTGCAGTCAAATCAATTCTCTGGTAACCAGTGAAGATAGGCCAATCACGGGTTATACGGTCTCTCTGTCTGGTAACAGTGAGAAGTCTTGTTGCTGCATTTTGAACAAGCTGCAGGCAGGAATGGGGCTGACTGACTGATTCCATCAACATAACTGGCTGCTGTCACAGCACATTAATAATAGATGTAACAAATATCCCTGTGTTGATGTAAGAGTTGATTTGATGGCAGTTGTTTAAGTTGCTCCAGAATTACCTGAATGCCTTGGCTTTGTGTATCTGATTATACAGGCAGCGACTGTTTGAGAACCTGAGGATGCTGCCTCATGCTCCTGGAGTGCAGATGCAGGCCATCCCGGAGGACGCTGTCCCAGACGACACTGTGGACGAGGACACAGAGGATCCTGACAAACGCTTGTCCAGTAAGACTGGCGTCCATTTTTATTCAGTGTGACAAGTATTCCTACTGTTTGACCTGGGAACTGAATTTATAACAGAACTGTCAAACACTAGTTACCTGCTATAATGTCAGACAGGGAGCTTACAGTTCAGTAGTACATAATGTCAGCAATGGCAGTTATCAGAATCAACCCATGCACAAGTCTTTGTGAAAAGTTCTCTGAAGATGTCCCCCAGTCAGTGTCTGTCCACAGGTTTTCCACCTGTAACATCATTAATCAGAGTGTCTCGTGTGATTGCAGTCCGTGCCACAGATAAGAGGATAGCCTGTGATGAAGAGTTCTCTGACTCTGAGGATGAGGGCGAGGGAGGCAGGAAAAACGTGGCCAACCACAAGAAGGGCGCAAAAAGGCCCAGAGTGGACGAAGACAAGAAGGAAGGAGAGGAGAAGAAACCTGGTGGGTACCCTCAGTTCAGATACTCAGGAATGATTCACAGTGGTGTAATGTTATATTTATAAATGTGTCTTTTGTTCTTCATCCTCTTCCAGAGATAAAAGAGGAAGAGAAAACAAAGGACAGCAGTGCTGAGAAGACTGACTCAAAAAGGTGACGAGCCTCTCTATTAGTATTTGTTCAACAACATCCTCACACACGTCCTCAAAACATTCTTCTTTTGTAATTCTGCATTTACTCGCTCCTGCTTCAGGTCCAGTTCACAGCGACTGAGTGCTGTTTTAAATTCATATATTCAGCTGAGGCCTGTGTTTACACCTGACTGTGCTTTTACATCCTCTTAAGTAGCCCTGTTACTGTCAGCTTTCTGCAGTAATGGTTTCTGTAAACGTGGTTTCTGTAACCAGGGGAGGGGATTAGAGAAACCCTAATGGCTGGATCTAGATTCTCCTGAATGACGCATATTTCTCTGCCATGTATACGTTTCAAATCAGCTTTCTGCATGTGAATACGACAGGGAAGGGCTGTATTGCTGTTACAGAAAGATGACTACACGTAGCATCCTTGTATTCAAAAAAATTCCTTAGAATTCTGACTAAAACTCACACAAAGGAACCTGTGTGAGTCGGTTTCTACAGCTGTGCAACCACTGCACTCTCTGACGCACTCTCTGACACACTCTTGACACACATACACACCAAAATAAGTAAGCAGTATGTTGTATTACTAATACAGATAAAAGAAGTGAGCTGTAGTTCCCAAATAAGGTTGGGTAAAATCTGGCCTGCCGTGTGTGAATACACAGATTTTACAGTAACAGTTGCTACTATATATATATATATATATATATATATATATATATATGTAGTCAGTCAAACGAAGCCTCATGACGCCTCATGAAGCATTTTCTTTATTTTCTGAGCCCACTAGATGGCCTCATGAAGCATTTTCTTTATTTTCTGAGCCCACTAGATGGCACTCTTGGTTTAAAGAGAGAGGTTCAAAGAATAGTGTGCTTTCAACCTTTTGTTGAACAAAAAGTGCCATCTCGTGGGCTCAGAAAATAAAGAAAATGCTTCATGAGGCTTCATGAGGCCGTCACTAACACTGCTGTGGCTATTGGAAAGGCACCATCAGAATGCAGTCCATCATAACTCGGTACAGGACAGGACTCCTTCTAAATGTATAGTTCATGTAGATACTTAGAACAGATGAAGTCCACTGCTCATTTCTTCCTGAGCTTTTTGTGACCACAAGACAACATGAGTGCAGAATTGCTGGCTTCATTTGCTTGAATAGGCTTAGTTTTGGTATTGGTCTTTATAGAGAATACACACCTCCTGATTGGTTTGTAATAATATGTGAACCCGAAAAAGACATATCTTGCTCATGCCTGGACCAGTAGGGTGTGACCGCAGCCCTTTAAACGATTTGGAATCATGTGTATAGTTAAAATCACAAATGTAATTAGACAAATAGTTGTCTTTAGCTGCATCTGCAACGTATATTGTGGTCACTTGATGAAGTTGATCTGCTTTCAAGAAGTATTTCCATTTCAACTTGGCCAACTTAAGTTTAGTCTGTCTCTACATATTTTACATAATGCGGTGCACTTTTCCCCTGTAAAATTCAGAATACACCCCAGCTGAGATATACTCTCATTTTCCTCTTGCAGTGTGAAGACTGAGCAGACCAGCAGTGCCTGAATTCTTCTTCCTATCCACACACAGAACTCCACAGCACTGTCCTCTCTAAAGGATCCGGCTCTTCACTGAATCACCGTCAGAAGCATTATATTTATTATGACTCTCTATTTTCTACTTGTAAATCTCTTGTGAATTGTGTCTCTCTTTGCGTAGTGTATCCGTGGATTTCTTGAATCCACCACTTGAATTTGCCATATGACAGTATGTCCTTTGATACCCTTTGAATCAGTTTTTTCCAATGTGCTTTATCTTCTGAAGGAAACCTCGACCTACTTGTTTTTAGGAAAGTTTGGGTAAAACCTGTAGATGAACCAGCTATGATTTCATGTTTGAATTTTAATATTTTGTATTTGTCAATAAAACTTTTATACTATTCCCTTGAGGTGTGTATTACTTTAAATGATGTGCTCTTTAGAGGTGTGTGTAATGACAATGAACAGCCACACGGGGACGCTCTAACCCTGTAGATAGCATCTCAGGCTCGGTGCAGGTGCAGTGATGATTGAAGGAAGAACGATGGTATTTAAAGTTTGCCGGTAGTTAACGTTTTTAAACAAGCGTAAATAAATCGCAAAGTACAATATAAGATGAATAAAATAAGAATACTTTGTTGTGGTGGATTCGGCGCAGAAAGCCAAACGAGGACGACTCCAGTGTAATAAAACGCCACTTACCGGTTGGAAAGCTCCTCATTCCCGCTGTCCACCATCACCGGATTGATGGAGGCAGACTTCAGATAATGACAGGCGACTCAATGAGCAAAGGTTAAATTGCTTACAGGTCATGGCTTCTATGTGCATTTAAGGCATGCCGAATTGAAAAGTATCTCCTAATTATATGTAAATATGCGCACATTGGACTCTGTCTGGAATATTCCCTTCGTAGCTGTCAAATAAACTTTAAATTGTCCGAGTTTTAAATGGAGTTCGTCTGGCGTGAGGGACAGCCGCCTTACAGGCCCAGAGGGGAGCTCCACGCCAGAGGCAAGCACCAACTGAGAGGTAAGCTAACTAGAGATAAAGCTAGCAACCTTTAATTTTAGCCACTAGCTTAATGTTATTTATGGTTTGCACATACAGAGGGTTTTGCTAAGCCAGCCTGGAAGCCACAGAGGATGAACATGAGCCATGACTGAGGTAGGATGATGTTTGTAGGTTACTGGAATCAAACTGTCCTCCATGAAATGGTGCAAGGTGAATTCAGGGACTTGATATCCTAGCCCAAACTTCTGGCTTCAGCCTGCTTTTTATTTGACTATGAATCCTCATTTTCCTCTTCCTGATCAGGATCACCACTTTAAGTTTTGGTCATTGATATGTATAGTGATGGTAGCTTGAGGAGGTTGGCACTCTTGTTTTTAGGCTTTTACCTTGCTTTATCATATCTTGAGTTTCAGAAACTCTTTGCAGGAGGAGCAGAGTTTGTCAAGGACAGTGGGTCCCTGAGTTTCCCACTTGTTCTCATTTGCAGATAGAAGTTGAACAGCCTGTACTGCTGAGTTAGTGATCACTTGCTTTGCTTGGGGGGCACTATTACAAAAGGACAGGGGGCCAGGGGCCAGTTACAGCAGCCCAGCACAGATCTGGTGTATGCAGGAGCATTACTAGGATTTGAGAACATTAGGGGCTGAAGGCCGGACCTCCATGAGGGGTTCCGAGCGATCCTCCCCTGTCACTTATTTTTGATAAACAAGCTCTATTTGGATGTTTTTTAAACACTCTGGCACCTTATGTACACGTGAATCAATTTATTTTCATTGTAAATCAGGAAATGGTCGCTCGGCAGGCCACCCAGCAGCCTATCTGGCCTGCAGGCCGCAAGTTGAGTATCTCTTCTATACTGTATTATCATTAATCTCTTATTATGTTCTTAGATTAAACATTAGGTAAACATCATATAAAGCTACGACCCATGACCAAAACATATTGATTAGGAAGGCCTGATTAAAATTACTTGAGTGTCTCAGGTCTGAGATGAAGACAACATCCACTGCGCACTTCCACTTCTACCTACTATCTGAGTTCATAATCTGATTACTTCTAATTTGCATTGTACATTACCAAGTTACATCTGCTGTGTATTGTACCCTTTTGGACATATGCTTGTTTTTAATCATCAGTCTTAATGGATTACTCAACATGAAATGGAGTTCTACCTTTGTCCAATGAAACCTCTCTAAACAAACCTCTGTAAGTAAGCCTCTATCGAAACCTGTTGCCACTGACGATGAGTCATGGTTGCGCTTGAGAGATGAGATGCGTATAATAAGAGGCTGGTACTGATTGCAGCAAGCGTTTGTAATCAGGAGGAAGGTGTTACAATGTAGTCGCATTACTCTGCGACTCTGTGTGCATTTCCTGAGGGCTTGCAGGTCAGACTTCACCTTTGGCTTTGAGTGTACAGATGTGTACATTCATACAATGGACACACTGATGCACTGTGTTTAGGAACAGTCAAATAACTGACCTAGTGATTTTAGCAAGGTGCCTTGTTTTGTGCGGTTTTACTACCAGATGTTGAACTGCAGCATCACTGTGATTGCCCTGGCTGTTATTTTTGTCTTTCAGAATCCAGACATCACATTATTTTCAGGGGCAATTTCATCGTACAGAACACAACTGTGACCGTGAAACCAACTTAGGTGAAATTCCTTAATGTGAGTTTTTGTCACGTTAGCATTTAACATAGCTTAGGTTGGTGTGTGGAATGAAGATTGGCTCCTAAAAAATATTGCGTTTATTCACTTTTTCCTTCACAAAAAAAATCTCCCCACTAAATTACTACATAGCGTTACACAGATCTGTGGGAGAGATGCAATTCCATGCCTGTCCACATCTTGTCTGAACATGACAATGCTCCTGAGCACAAAGCCGGGTCCATGAGGAAACTGTTTTCCTAGTTTGGTGTGGGAGAACCTGACTCAGCTCAACCCATCCAACATCCAATACCTTTTTAGGATAAATGGGAACTGGAAGCAATTTTGGTCCAGAATCTGGTGGAAGGAGAAGAGTGGAGGCTGTTATAGCAACAGATTAAAGCTGCAGTTGGCAACTTTTAAAAATAAGTTTTGTCATATTTGCTACAACTATTCCTGACAATAGAGCACAAGACAGATGACCTGTAAAAAAAAAAAAAAAAAAATCATGTTTCTCTGCCTCCACCTAGTGCTCTAATGGCATTTGCAGGAATCCACCACACCTGAACAAAAGCAACCAATCAGAGCTGAGGAGTCTCTAACACAGCTTCAGTCACTGCTTGTGAACTGTGGTCAGACTGTCAAACCTGGCAACACTGATCAAGATTCTGTTACTGCATTGCCTTTTTATCGCCTCAAATGTTTTCAGAAATATATTTAGGTGTACTGTTTAGCTGTAAAATGAGAACGTTTGTGACCCAGCCACCATTTCGGAAACATTCATTCATTCATCGTAAGTGCTATATCGTAGGCAACTGGACTCGCTTGCGTTTCCTGAAGACGTTTTGCCTCTCATCCAGGATGCTTCTTCAGTTCTAAATGACTGGTACGAAGTTCATTTAGAACTGAAGAAGCTTCTTGGATAGGGGGTGTAACGTCTTCAAGAAACGCAAGCAAGTCCAGTTGCCTACGATATAGCACTTACGATTACCATGACCTGGATGACTGAGAATCTTCACCGACATCATTCATTCATTCATTTTATTATCCCAGCTGACATCTCATTTTACAGCTAAACAGTTCACTAAAATATGCTCCTGAAAGTGTTTGAGGTAAGAAACAGGTAATGCAGTAGCAGAATCTTGATCGATATTTGATCAGTGCTGCCTAGTTTGACTGCAGTTCATGAGCAGTGATTGACAGCTGTGTTAGAGACTCATAGGCTCTGATTGGTTGATTCATTCAAGCACGGTGGATTCCTGCAAATGCCTTTTAGAAGCACTAGGAGGAGGCAAAGGAATATGATTTTTTTCACAGATTATCTGTTTTATGTACTACTGTCTGGATAAAGTGATAGCTTCAGCAAATATGACAAAAATTTTCATAACTGCAGCTTTAATGCTGTTTTAAATCGACATGTCCAGCAATTGCATATTGGTGTAATGTTCACGTGTCCACATATTTTTGGCCATGTAGTGTGTACTATGCCATTATCTGACCCCCATGTGAATTGCAGGATGTCATTAATCCTCAGTTAGTCTTGAAAATGACACTCTACGATGTGTGACACACAAATAATGACAGATGCGGCTCAAATTTTATTCACATTTATTTTTGCTTTTAGTGTGCTCACAGAAAATTAGAACACCTTAAGCAGAGGAGTTTAATAGCATTTTTTTTGTAAGCAAAGTTACATTCCATCTCTAAGTCAAACTGGTCAAAGCTTCTCCAGTATTTACAAAAGGAAAAGAGAGAGAGAGAGAGAGAGAGAGAGAGAGAGAGAGAGAGAGAGAGAGAGAGACAAGATGCTACACAAACATTTGCATCTGATAGAATCCTTAAATTTTTGTCAAAGACCACTGAAAAAGCATCGCCTGCTGTAATCAAAAAACATACCACAGTATATAAACAGTTAACCATTCCACTTATCACAGCTTGGTTTTTTGAGTTCAAAATTGCTTAAGAAGGTCTTCCGGGATGACTCTTTGTGTGTGTATGTGTGTGTTGTTATCTTACAAAAATGAGCGGGTGGAAAAAAGAGCTGCAAACTTCATGTGCTTCTTGAGATCAAGATTTTCATTTTGTACAATAATCACAGTTAAAAACACCCCGCCTATACATACTTACATTTTTATTAAGGTCATAAAACCAACAATAAACAATAAAGCCTATACAACTCGTATCTCTACTGAATCACTGACTGGTACAGCTAATGAGAAGTGAAAAGCTCCTATGAGTTTATATGACTTTCCTAAATACCTAACTCTGGGATTTCTTGTCTTATCGTAACAATGACTTAGTGTTGTAAACCGCATGGTGGATATAGATGTTGGTCTGATAGTTTTTTTAGACTACGCTTTTCGTAATAGTCTGTGGCACATTTCCCAGGCCCCTTCCTGCCCGCCCCCTGCCCTCCCTGAACTCGCCTCCCCCCTTCATTTACAGCCTAACCCCCGTCTCCTTCATACCATGGGCATGTCCATACCATTTTGTTTACATTTTGTATAAAAATTCCAAAAAAAAAAAAAAATTTAATACTGATGAAAAAATATATGGCAAAGTGTGGATGTATTTAATCTGTTGTACATATCGAAGCCACCCACCTCCCTAGCCCGTTGGAATGGAGATGGGTTTTGTGTAAGGGGGGAATGGAAACCAAAAATAAAAAATAAAGAAAAGCTTTAAAATATCCCTGGTTGCAGACAAGTTCTTCAAAGCCAGGACCTGGCGTCACTCCAACATACAAACAGGGAAATGTTCTTTGATTATCTTCTTTTCTCCTTTTTTTTCTTTTCTAATTTCTTTCTCTTTACGAAACTTATTCGGCAGCCTCGGCGGCTGCAGCAGGAGCCTCCGCTGACGCCGCTTCCTGTGAGGCCGGGGCGGCCTCCTCTGTTTTGGGCGCCTCCTCGGCCGGCTTCTCCTCCACCTTTGGCTCCTCTGCCTTTGGCTCCTCTGCGGGCGCAGCCTCCTTGGCCTCCTCAGCAGGTTTCTCCGCTGCTGCTGCTGCCTCCTCTGGCTTGGCCTCTACCTCCTCCTTGGCAGGCTCGGCGGCAGGTGCAGCCTCCCCCTCAGCAGGCTTGGCCTCCTCACCAGCAGCCGCTGCCTCCTCTGTGCCCTCAGCCTTGGCCTCCTCTGTGGATGCTGCTGCCGCAGCCGCCTCCTCGTTCTCCGCTCCCTCTCCTGTCTCCTTTTTGGTCTTCTTGAAAGAAAAGCCGCTGAGCTTGAACGACTTCTTGAAGGAGAACCTCTTCTTCTTCTTTTTCGGGGTTTCGTTGCTGGTGGAAGGCGTGGCGCCCTCCTCCGGCTTCGCCGCCGCCGCCTCTCCCTCAGCAGGAGCAGGAGCAGGAGATGCCGCTTCTACCTTCTCCCCATCTGCAGCTTCCTTCTCAGCAGGGGCAGCCTCGGCCTTGTCAGCCTCCTCCTTGGGGCTCTCCTCGGCTGTGGCGCTGCCGTTGGCCTGCACCTCCTCTTTGCCATTCTCAGCCGCAGCAGGAGAGGCATCCCCGTTCACTTTGACATGGCCGTTTTCCTAAAAAGAGAAACAGTGACTGTTAATGCCATGAACAGAGCTGGCATGGTTTCAGGACTGAATCCGGACAGTGCCACTGGTGGACACTGGGGGCAGCAGACACCATCAATCCAGCAGTGACAAAAGCACACTCTCACTTAAGCCTGGACTCACTGTCTACTTTCACGCTTTCACAGACTTTACTCGGCCACAATCAAACACAAAATATCAGTTATGCACTAAACTCAAACTGCAACATGTTTCCTCATCTGTTCACTCTGGATTTCATTCATATCTCGAGCGAGAGTGAACGCAGTGCCTCAACTGTATCGCAAGGGGTCGGTGCCTGCTCGCTCCAACAGCGGAGCGCCAAAGCAAAGCAGCTGCTCATTAAAACAGCAGATGCTCATTAGTCCAGCAGATCCAGGGATTAATTCCTAAAAATATATAAAATCTACACCAGGTTCTGAATTGTATGTTTTCTCAAAATCCCAACTCTAAAAAGCAGCTAGAGAGAACAGCACCAAGCCTCCCTCTCTGTCTCCCCGGGGCGCACCACTGGCTCCGAGCCTCTGTCTCTCCCCTCCTGTGTGATAGCAGGCTGCCATCTCCACTTTCTAGTCAAGCATCTGTAACAAAAGGAGTGGTGCTCCGAGCGCACACAGCCTTTCTGGATGTGTGCTGCATCCTGTCTTATTCAGCAATTTCCAAATCAAGAGGCGACTTCATTCAAAGCCAAAGCTGTTGCTTATTGCCCTGACATTATTTTTGGAGGACATTTATCAACCAGCCAGTCAACACATGATTCGAATGGTACAATTTAGAGTCATCCTATCAACAAAAGATCCAACTAATTTGGCGTACTCCTCAAAATTAAACGCTTATTTCGCAAAATTTCCTCTGTATCAATATTGCGCGCCGTTTTCTATGAAAAAAGGGAAATGATGAATGATCAACTGTTGCTCATAAAATGTAATCTATTCAGAATTAAAAACAAGGCTTTCCATTTAGTTTAAACTCCCACCGCGGGTCTCCATTCAGTCTATCCACAATTACGCACGGATTGCGCCCTCAGAGCGCAGCACCCATCCTGAGCGAGCAGCCTCTCCGCGGATGGGTTCGAAGAGGAGGATGATAAAATATCATTTACCTGTCCATTGGTCTTGGTGGGTGAAGCAGCAGCCTCCCCGGGCTTTTCAGCCGCAGTTTCAGCCTTTCCAGCTGTCTTGGACAATTGCGCTCCCATGCTTTTCGCTCCAACAAAGAAACTCAACCGATCCCCCCCAAAAAAGGAAAAAAAAAAAACGAACAAAGACCCACAAGCCTCTTTGTTGAAACGCAAAGCTCCTCTGCTGTCTCCCTCTCTGTGCACAAAGAAAAAGTTGACAGGGAAAATGTAGAGCAAAGTCCAGTCAGTGTGGAGGGTTTTTCAAAAACGCAGGAAAAAGCTGAGGGCTGAGGAGAAGTAATAAAATCCCAGATCGGTGGCCGTGTCGCTGTAGACAGGCTGCAAAATGGAGAAATTTCCCTTGTTGCTAATAAGATGCGGAGTCCAACGCCCAAGTGAAGAGATGAATGGGCGCTCCGAGCGATGACGGCACCGCACTCAGATTCAGCCAATCACAGGCTCCGCTCAGAGCGTGGGCGGGGTTTGGGAAAGGGAGTGAACAATAGATTGTAGCGCTGCGTTCAGGGTACGTAGGAATAATACAACTTTTGTTTGTTTTGTTTTTTGTTTTAAAAAGTCAACATTTATTAAACACTGGGATGATACTTTACCAAACCACGTGTTAATTGCTTTACTTTAAAAACCAGCCATAATGATCAAATATGGAAGTTTTAAAACACAGAAAAGATTTATTTCCCTTCTTTTTGCACTTTTAAGTTTTGCTATCACAGTTAACTCAAGATCCACTCACTGTAGGCTACTAGGTTTCTGGAGCCATACTTCAAAAATAATAATATCAGCAATTAACAACAAATATTTGGTAGTATTGTAATGTCAAAGAAAATTCAGACAAAACCTTTGAAAACTTTCAGTGGACAATGGCACACATTTAGTTTATGTAATGTAGGAAATATTTAGGTGGTCCGTTTTGGAGCAGGTTCAAATTTTTGCTCCTGATTCCACAATTAAGGACTGTGAGATGCAGCTTAATCAGATGCAAAATGCAGTGGACCCAATCAGACCCACCGTATGATTTAGGATGATCAGAGCTGATATCGAGCTTAAACCAGAGCCAGTATGTGACCCTATCCAATCCAAATTGGACGGAATATTCACTGTTGTGGACCTGACCTGATTTTTAAAATGTATTTATTTTTACCAAAATTTCAACAGATTTGCACATTTGTTTATTATACTGTAAAACGTCAATTAATAGCCCAGGCCATTATTTGCTTAAATCACTGAAATCAACAGGCCTGTATTTGAGACAGGCCTTTAATTCCTTTCACACAAAACCGTTGCTCAGCAAAGGTGGGAAATACAATCAAATTGTTTATTTAAACCAGTATCAGTATTACTTGTTTAAAAATTAGGCTTCAGATGATATATCAATTATGAATCCTTCACTTGATCTGGCTCCGATAGAAAGAGAGTGAGTTACGGCACTCCAGGATACTCACAATGTTCACAACTTGGATTCATTTTTATGAAAAACCCTTTGAATTCTCGATCTAAGGACCCTTACGGACTGAAGTAATATGAATAACTTACAGGGTAAATAAGGAATGGACACAAAATTTGAGGCAGCCAACAGCCCGCCTTTATATATCTGAACATCTATTCAAAAGAAATTTACTGCTTGGCAACCAGACCAGGCGTCTAATTGAGTGAGGCATTTATTGGTCAAAATTTGTAGCCACACTGGGCTAGTAAAGGGCACTAGGTGTCCATCCATCCATCCGTATATCACTGTGTTTTTACTGCTCCCGTAGAATACCTTAAAAATGTGCTGCTCACAGTAAGAGAAAATGAAAAGGTGAAAGACATCCGGGGCACTGTACAAAAACAAGAAGATGATGCAATTTGCACAAACTGTATTCCCTAATATTTGTTAGTAATAGGTAAAATACATTAGGGGGGCAGTGAGTTCATATTTTGCAGGTTATCAATCTGTGCTGTGATAATAAGGCAAAAAGTTGTTCACATGATCACATTAAGGCTCAGGAACACAATAACCCGTGAGATGAAATCATTAATTCTGTGGTTTGAAATCATAAATCAGCAGTGCACTGAATAAGTCTGAAGTCATTTTGCATTTAAAAAGTCGTCATGATCCTTATTCCTGTCAGATCTTGTATATACGATTTTTTGTGTGTGCCTTGAATGCAGCACTGAAGACTGTAGCATCAACTTGTTGTGGTCTCAGATTTTCTGCTTCATACACCAAATATTTAAATGATAAGCCGTACTTAAAGATGTTACAATACATTTGAATGCTATCTAAGGGTTAAACAGAATAAACTTTATAATCACCCAGTTACAGGATCACCTGGATTAACTGATGATGACATCATCACTTGTTGTTACCATTTACCTGGGCATGTTTTCCATCATGGACATGTTAGTGACTTGGTAGTTTGACTAGCCACAGTGAGTTAAGCTACCATCTGCCTCCACTTTTCCAAGAACAACTTATGTGATCATTAAAACTTAAACGCAGTGAGAGAAGAAACAGCACTGAAAACAGTTAAAATTTCTGTAGAAAGAAAAGAAAAGATCACAACCATTTTATCAACTCATCACTTCAACACACACACTTCCTGTATGTGTGTGTTTGTGTTCAGGTAGTAGAGGGGTTGGGGGGTGGGAGCGTACCCAGTGCAGTCGTGTTGACGACCATGTGATGTGCCCCATGGGGAAGGTTGTGTGTTCAAACAGGTCCCTCAGCCCACATTTGCAATGCAAATCCATCACAGAGGCAGAGTCAACTGTCCTCTGCAGCACAGAGACAAACAGCCGTAACACAGCGAGCACAGCACAGACTGAGGTGGGCTTCCTGGAGGAGGTTCAGTCTGTTGGCTGCTGTTAAATGTTATCAGGTACAATGCAAAGCAGCAGTGCTGGGCTGCGCTCAGCTTGGATGCAAACTGCAATACTTGATTCAGTTTTTGCTAATGAGCTGTGTCTACATCTACAATCGTTAATATAATCCAGTACAGTACAGTTCAAACTGGGGTTCAATTAAGGTTGAGGAAAGTACAAAAAAACTTTACTCAAGATAAACTTACTTGCTTTTTTGGGGGCCTTCAACCACTAATCACAGTCCTTTAACTGAAGAAACTCCATCTATTGATTTGCTCTCTGATGCAGAGAACTCAGTTAGACAGTAAGTGGACCTTGAGTTTGTTTTTTTATTGTTCAAACTACTGTTTCCAAGGTCGAGAATGAACTTTAATGTGCATTACCATGGATTAAACTTAATATCTGTCCTCTAGCATCTCATAAAATGACTGATGGTATGAAAATGAATAAAAATTTTGATCAGCAGACATGCCAAAAAGCCAGTCGTTTATGATTCTCAAATGTGACTATTTGCTGGATTTCTTAGGGGTTTTCTCCGTAAAACTAAAGAGAATATCTTTGGCTTTTGGACTGTTAGTCAAACAATACAAACAACTGGAAACATCACGAGGGCTCTGGGAAATTGTGATGGGTATTTTCACTATTTTCTGACAGTTAACAGACAATAAATCAAATACACAACTTGTTGTGTTTTGGAAAACCCCACAAAAAAAACCCTTAGCTAGCTGGTCATAAAGACTTTCAAACTGTCTTTCTGTGGAAATGTATGTTAATAACATTTACAGCAAAGGGGATGCCCCAGGACTTCCCTTGGATACCCAGGGAAGAGATGCGAGGTTAATTCTGGAAACCACCCTCATGGAGGATTCCCCATGACCATGACTGTATCTGCCACAAAGTATTAAATTTAGTTGTGCACCCTTGATACTTTCTTTTCCTTTTATATGCTACATTATTTTTTCCCTTGTTTTTCTCACAAAACCTAACCTGATGTTAACTAACATATTGCCTCATCTCAGTCTTCATCAGTGGAAGGAGTATGTTCAAGGGAGTTTGAGCTCAGGTGTCTGGAGGGGCTGTGGTTAACTGTTTGGTTTATAAAATGTCAGAAAATAGGTAAATCTGTCCATCACAGTTCCCAAGAGCTCAAAGTGACATGAAACCTAAAGATATTCAATTGTTTATTACATCAGACACAGAAATAAGGCAAATTGCCACAATTAAACCAACAAACATTTGGCATTTTTACTTGGGAAAACTAACTTTAACACTAAGGCCAACTAACCTGGTTAGTAACCTTGATGTAGTAACCTAATTAGTCCCTCCAGGATTTTGCAGGCTGTTTTTTGATTGTTGTGACCTGAAATGTCTGATTTCATGGTTTTCTAAAACAAATTGCACGTTGCAATGTTTATAGGAATTTCTTTTTGCAATGAAATTGCAGGGACAGGTAAAAATTGTAAAAAAAAAAAAAAAATAGTTGTGATTCTGTCTCATTCAATGTTTCCTACAGAAAATGATGGGGGTGGGGGGCAGCAATCTGCGGCAATCAGTTGCTAATGCTGTTCATTGCAGCAATGAGAGGCTCACCTCTCATTCTCTCTGCCCAGTTAGCATGAGCTAACACAGCACAACATTATCTCGTCACTACTCATCATATTTTGCCACTTGGGCAGAAGCCCTGCAGTGGTTAACGTCCAACACCAAGCCGTTAATGTCACAATGGCAGCAAAATGGATCGCCTGTCGTTAAACCTGTAAATAACCTGTTGGGTAACGTTAGCTGTGTGATGCTAACAGTTAGCCCAGTCACTGTGTGTCTGTGACTCCAGGCACAGAGTTTCGGTCCTGCAGCAGCAGTCTCATGTTAAACAAAGAGAGGGGGGCTGAGCAAATCAATACACTGCGTGCAGCTCTCCAATTAAATGAGATTTTATACCTTTTAAATAGTCACATTTGTGACTGTTGTTTTTTATCACAGTGTTCTCAGTAAGAACTTATTCCATATTACCATCATCAGATGAAAACATTTTGATGGCCAGAGCTTCTACTTTCAGCTCTGAGAGGGCAGAAAGCTGTTGGTGTGTTTGGTGACTTGTTTGGAGGTTTTGCTCTCAGTGATCTTCATGAATCTGCATAGGACTGTTGTGATTTGGAGTTTTGGAGCAGTTACACACACTTGCTGCACCATTGAGGCGGTGCAGTTTTCAGAGAGAATGTGTAGATATTAATTTATTGTTGTGCTAATTGCAGGATATTCAGTTTGAGATGTAAAGAAGCTTTGCTGCCATCGAGCTGCTCTGCAGGCTCTGTGATGATGAGACACCTGGCTGTCATTGTACAGTGACGATGGTGAAATGGCAAGCACTAATTAGTGAGATGAAGACAGACGATAATTCCGCTGCAGACTTTTCACTCCTCTCTCTTTGACTGATATCATGGGTCACTTGTAGTTTACACGACTCTTCATTTTATGCTACTTTTTACAGTATGGTTGGGCAGTGTGAAGATATATAGTGTATAAGCAGTATTTGTTCATCAATGTAATAAAGGACCTTAATTTGTCAGGTATTGTATTCACCTGCGCAAACAAAGAACGTTTTTTTTTTTTTTTATCCGTACACTTTATCCTGCTATTTCTCAATCAGCTTTTGGGCCTCTGCCTCGGCGATAACCACGGCTGGAAGCATAATGTTTTTCAGGTTGTCCGTCTCATTGTCAAGAACACAAAATCTTAAGAACGCTGAGAGGGAATTTCTTCAAATTTGGCAATAATGTCCCCATAGAATCAATGATGAACTGATTAGAATTTGGTGGTCAAAGGTCAATGTCACTGTGACCTTGCATCCGTCTTATTCTTGTGAACACGATATCTCAAGAACACCATGAAAGAATTTCCTCAAATTTTGCACAAATGTCAACTTTGACTCAAGAGTAAACTGATTAGAATTTGCTATCCAAAAGCCAAAGGTCAAGGTCACTGTGACCTCAAGAATTCAAAGGACAATTTTGACAGAATTTCACACAAATGCCTCATATGATATAATGATAAAAGGTCAAAGGTCACCTTCACTGTGACATCATAATGTTCTGCAAGAACATTTTCCTGGCCATTACTTAACGTCATATCTCAGGAACAGAAGGGAAGACTTTTGGTCAGATACTGAATTGGTGACACTAATCTTGGGTGTTGACCTTGAAACTGTGCTGATTGTATAGATCGTCTGTGCTGCCGGGAGGAAGACGTGTGTGAAACATCTGTGTTTTCACAGACATGGATGTAAACTTTTCCTGCAATTGGACTGGTTTGCAGAGGCATACAACCGCGAGGTGGTAATTCTAGTTTTTAGTAAAAAATAATTTGGACATTTATTTGATGACAGCAATAACTGTTTACTTTGCAGATTAAGATTTAAACACATGAAATGTGTTAAGCTTATGAATTATGTCACATTCCTACTGATTAAATGACTAACTTAGTCTATAAAATAGTTAAAATGCCTCCTGTCCCCAGCAGCTACAGTATTAAATGTTGCCTGAATAATAACACAGCTTTAATAATAATCCTACGATATAATATACAGTAAATAACAAGTGCTGTTTTTCTGCATCACAAGTACTTTTACTACTGACACCTTAAGTAACTGTGATACCAGTGCTATGTTGACAAAACGCTCTTTATTAGTTTGCCAGCTGACACCAGTTTAGTAAACACACACCTCTGTGTGATGGGTTGGTTGGAGTTACCGAGGTGGAGTGCTGCATGAGACTGTCACATGACTCCTCACAGGAGGAAGCACAAGCACCCTCTAACCAAAACCAACCACTGTGACTTACACACTGTGCATTCAGAGTCAGATGTCTTTTGCTTTTGAGCTCTTAATTTGAGAGATATAAACATGTTTTTGGACAAAATCCTCTCATGAATTTCACAAGAGTAGCCAAACTTATCCCATATTAAATGTTGTCCGTCCATGAGCAGTCCAGTTCTTGGCAGTTTTGGTTGGTAACAAAAAAAGTAGTGAGAGTTAGTGACCAGCCCGAGGCACAACCTATATTTTATTTTTAGCGTTATATATACATATATGAAGGCCATGGACATACTGCATATCATAGGGAATTGAGATCAGTAGCGACAATAAGGTGAAGCGACACCCTGGGTGATGCACTAGGTGTGACATATTGTGAGATATTTACTATTTGGGCGGATAACTGTCAGCCAATCATGCAATTTCAGAAATGACTGCAGCACAAAGAAGGCTTATTATAATTGAACTTGAGGCAGTCTGTTGTGCAGTCAGTGTGCCTTGGCCTTTTTTTTTTAAATCACGTAGCCATGTCAGTAAAGACACTGAAATGTTTGTACTTGAACAAAGCACTGTCCCTTCAATTTGTTGGACAGTTAGGATGTATTTGCCACTGCTGTGATGCAGTTGTCTTGATTTTGTCTAAGGGGGGACCCCCATTGTCAAACCCATTTTCCAGAATAAATGTTGACAATATACGCTTCTGCAAACAATGATATGTGGTTTGCAGAAACATACGCCACCAGTATTTTTATATACGTTAAAGTTTTCAGTTTTATGTTGTGACAAGGCTGTGAGTAACAAAACATTAGGTATAGGCACAATAACCTCTTGGTTGGGGTCAGGAAAACATCATGTTTTGCTTTTAAATACCCGGTTTGGCCACTGCAAACATGGCTGGAAATGTCCCAAAAAAATACATGCTATTGTTGATCCCTTTTGTTGGTCTGGAACAGTAGTCTGCTGCCAACCGCTGATTGGCAGCCATCTTGCCTTGGTGTCGCACCATGCAACGTCCCCTCCTGATGTGGTTTGCAGAAACGTAGAATGCCAACGTTTCTTCCTGTTGAAGCGGACTGCATTGTCAAACTCTGGCCTGTCTACTTTGTGATAGTAAAGACTTGTGAAAGTATTTTGTCCAAATTGTAATTACTTAATTTTTAGTTATTTTTCTGAATGTGCAATAGCTACCAGTAGGCATTGAAGAGATATCTAGTGCATTAGGAATCATTGCACATTAGAAAGCTAGGCAAACTAGCTCTGCTAATTGGCTCCCCTCTTTCTACTACCAGTTTAACAATGTTGGAACGACTCATTGTGCTGTCAAGGAACAGTGGGATAAAAGGACCACTCGTTAATAGCTAATGTGAACTGGACTTGTTAGTAGACAATACAGTATGACACTCTGTAGTCAGTGGTGCACAGTGGAAGTCGACAACACTTTGTCTTGAAATGCTAATTCTCAGTTTTCACTCAACTGCCAGCATGGGAAATGCTTGAGACATGGACGTTCGTAAAAGACTTGTATCCTCTTTATATGCATATTAAAATGAGGGGAATTAAAATTACAGTTTGATTGTTTACTTGGAGGTGGACCTCACTTTTTACAGACAGCTGCCGTGTAAATTGGCATAGACGTTTCTTCAGCTCTCAAACATCATCAGTAAAAGTCAAGCTCCTCAGAATGACAGAGCAAAGGCGTCTTGTTGAGTTGTCAAACAGGGAGTAATGCATTGTAGAGGAGGGACACATTTTTCAATGAGCAGTGTCCTCAGTGTACCTGAATGCCCAGCAGTTAGGTTGTGTTCACAGCAAGCTGCCCGGCTGTGATCAAACACTTGATTCTCACAAGAGGGTGGCTGACGAGCTGTGTTTACAGGATGTTAAAGTTTTACACACAGCTTGGATTGAGGGCAGTTTGGTGGACATGTCTTCTTTGGTGATTGTTGTCTCTCTAGGAAAAGTCTCCCAAGGAAATCACGAGTCAGCTAGGAGACACAGAAGGACTTGCCGATGCCCTGTATGTTCAGAACACAAAGTAACTACTAAGGATAAACAAAAAAAAGCCTATTTGTGCTACTCCGACCACAAACACCACCGTCTCCGTGCCATGTAAATGATATATTGACCAAACTCAACTAACACATGATATGTTGACAAAACTCAGCTTGTTTGATGAGACACAGGCCCGAGGGTGTGTTCTCCTGGGAAATCTGATATAACTGATATCATCAAATTGAAGGGTATAGGAGGAGACCCAGGTGACACCAGTGCTGACTCCTTGTTATAAAGACAAGAAAAGAGGTTGTGTGCTCCTCTGTTTTGTCACTAATAGCAGCACGTTTTTAATCCAAGCAGCCAATCCCCAAATTTTCTTTCAGGATTTTTTTCCTGAGGCAAAATCTCCCTGGTGCTTATCTACATTTGTTGCCTTGTTCCTCATATTATGGCTCAGCTGTCACACCTGGCATATCGGCCCCATTTAAAATAAGGATTTAAGGTTTGCCTGATAGAGGAATAGAAACTGAACAGGCAAGCTACAGCTACAAAACATGTTTAGATACTACTAGTATCTAGATACCACCACTTATAGTAGTTTAGTTGCATTGACCATCATTTCTATTGGTTATAATGACATTGTTCTCTCAAAGTAATTGCAGTGAACATTGTTGATTTTGTACATTTCTGCAAACCATGGATACATTTCAATTGCGAGTTGTTATGCAGTGAATACACAGATACAATGAAACTTTATGTTTCAACAACACTGTGGTGAAGGTCTGGTTAGATTTAGGCACACTTGGTTATGGTTATGAAAAGAACATTTTCATTATCATCATTTTGGCTTAAAATACCTGGTTTGGAGGACATAATCCTGGCAGGAAATACAGTGCTACAGAAATCCTTTCTGTAGCACTATCCCTAACTATGGGTGACTAAAAAATGGAAACACACTGACAGGTTTCTACAAAACACCCGGTTTTTGAACGTAAAAAGATGATGGAAAAACATACACAGGTTGCCACAAAACACCCATGTTTAAAGCCTAAAACGCCATGATATCACACTAAAGGGTTGCTACAAAACACTCACATTCGGAGGCTAAAAAGCCAATGGAAAAATACAGACAAGTTGCTACAAAACAACCATGTTTGGAGCATAAATAGCCACTGGAAACACACTGACAGGTTGCTACAAATCACCCACTTTTGGAGCTTAAAACGATGATGGAAAAACATACACAGGTTGCCACAGAACACCCATGTTTAAAGCCTAAAAAGCCAATGATAACACACCAAAGGGTTGCCACACGTTTGGAGCCCAAAAAGCTGGTGGAAACTGTAATGACTTACTAAAACACAACCAGTTTTGTTGTTTGTTGGTCTCAAACAGTGGTCTGCAGCTTGGCAGGCTTCTCACCTAGCTGACACGCCATCCACCTTCCCCTCCATCTCCCAATGGCAAAGTCAGCTTAGATATTAATGTAACTTTGATGAGATTTGTGTAAAACATACAGATGTATTCGTGGTTTGCAGAAACGTACAATGCCAGCATTTTCCTCTGGCAGCTATTTTATTCATCATAACCATTTCTCACTGTGGATCAGTGTAAATGTTCTATTATTATTCTGATTAAAGATATTTTGTGTCCTGCAAAACATAGCTGCAAAGTAGTTGGACATAAACATAATGTTTAGGCGACAAGGCTGCAAGAAGAAGAGGTGTAATTTTGTCACTTTCCTAAAAACATGTTAGAAAAAGTTTAATTTTCCCTTTCTACCTTGGAGCTTTTACTCCATTTATTTTTACAACCCCAAAGCCTCGCTTGATACACTCTTTCTTGCTGAGGAATGCTAGAGTTCATTTGCCCAGGGTCAGTGTTGTCTGAGTGAGCAGAGACAGGGGAGAGAGTTGGAGGCTCTGAGTGATGGAGCGCTGTGAATGGCATTGCACAAAACACCAGGGAGGAGCCCACTGACCTGTCTGAATGGAACAAGGACAGGAGGAGAAAAGAGGCTCTTTAAAACTCAATCTGGCCAACCGTAAATGTTTGTCCACAGCTTTTCTGCTGCCATTACAGGAATGCTATTAGCAGGGCCTATTGTGCCTTGTGGGAATAGCCTGACTCAACCTGGCAGCTAAGACTGGAGATTTGTCTTCGTGCTTCCTATACAAAAGGTATAGGAACCGAACACTCGGGCCCACACAAAAGCTGCGGAAACGTGATCGTCTTTTTCAGAAGGCTGAGTTTTGTGTGAGAGGGAGAGGTAGGTGCTTCCGCTGGCTTGTATAATTGCAGGTCTCCACTCCCCACTGTGGATCTGGCCCCAGTTCCTGCTCCCGTCGCTTTGTTTCTTCCTCGGCTCAGGTCCCCCGCCCTGGCTGGAAGCATTGAGGGAATATCTCCTTCTGTTTTGGGTGTGCCTCTGTACCCACACAGATGGCGATTCAGGCACCCCGCATGTCAAACGCCACGCTGGACTTATCGCTAGCGGTGACTTCACTGGCAGTGACTTCATGCTCCACACGGCGGGCTTTTATTTGCATATACCACATGTTTGAACAAAACAGGGGCTGTTTAGCCGAGGGGGGAGAATCTGATAAGAAACGGGAGAGCTTGTCTTCCTGCTCTCCCTCTCTGCTGGTGCCGTTCACTCATGAACAACCAGTTAAGCAGCCTCTGAACACCGGGCCAAACCATCTAGCTCTCCCCACATCTGTCAGTGAAAGCAACCACATCACTGTTCAAAGTCAATCAATTGAGATTGTTTATTTCTCACATTCAGAACTGTTTCACCACCTAAATCATTAGTTCAAGACTCAAAAAGGCAACGACATACATTTGGACTGTATATGATTTGGGTGTGACAACTGATGGGACCAAGTTGGACTGATCAAGTTCACGTGTAATTTTCCTCAATAAAAAAAAACAAACCAGTGTTCTATAAATGATCAATACAATTAAACCACCCATACGCGAGGAGAGAGGGACATAAATGCACCTTAGGGCTAGTACACATGCTGGTTTTTCTGCCATTTTTTTGTGCCCTCAGATCCAATGTTTCCAGTGTAACCGCAAGAAATGTCCGCTCAAAAGTGAGAGCAACGCCATCATGGCACCCAATCGTTCCCAAGCATCTGTTTTTTTAGGATGCGACAGGTGCGCCTTGAGATAAACAAAGTTCAACTTCTGGAATGCAGCAACGCAGACCTCATGTCATGTGATGTGGAACAACCAATCACAGCCACTAGATAGATATTTTACTCCTCCTTCGTAAATATCCTTTTATAATAATAATAAATATGGAGACGAAGTTGATCATTTCAGTGGTGGGCTACTCAGATTTTTACATCTGTCCCACAGACAACATTTAAGGCCTAATACACGCTTGAAAAATGATGCCTAGAAGAAGATCAGCTCCGAATTCTGAACACTGGATCTCTGGTTAGTAGGCTATGAAACAGTGCTAGTTATGGTCACTCAGCAACTTCTGACAAAACCTGCCACTGCGCCCTTGAAAGTTGGCACAAAGAAGACACAAGAGTAGCACGCAGCACCCAACCAGATATTTTCCAGGTGGTTAAAGAAGTGGCATGTGTCCCGGTCCTTAGTTACTGCCTGGCATTAAACAGAAGAAGTAGCCGTAGAAGTAGAAGAAGACAAAGGAAAGACCAGCTACTAAGCTAATGTGTAGGGTAATGTTATGATGTAACAACGACGACAAACATGCTCACAAAGTTTTTTACACTATGGTTATTTTGACCATAGATAACAGCGCTGGACTACCCCATGATTGAATTAGCCGCATAGCCGTAGCTACAGTAGCTGTATGGGTACTTGACTCAACTTACTCTAACGGTAAGTTAACAAGCCAGTGTAACTAATGTGATTTGCGGCTGTTTCATTGGAATGAAATGACATAATTGAATAAACATGACTAAACGGAACATGTATAACACTTTGATACATTAACTCCTCTGTTAACATTATTTCTGCCCAAGTCAAGTCAGATCAGGCAGTAATAGTGGTTGTTTAACGATGAATGGTTGCACGCTAACATCACTTCAGGACGTCTTTACAGTCTGTCTTTTGTCTTTGTTTTGGTTGAGAAATGGCAGGATAAACATACTGTGCAGCTAAAATTTGGACAGAAAATACTGACCACAGTTGAAATTTCTCTTTTGTCTGTTTTTTAACATCAGCTAAAACACAAAGAAAGTGTACAAGCTAGTTACCAGAATCAAGATCTCTTCTTTGATTCATTGTTTTATGTATTGACATTATTTTGACTGTAACTGTGGTGAAGCTACCTTAGATTTGTTGAATATTCTGCTGTTAGGCAAGAGTTTGTCATGCTCTGACAATAAAGAATAGTTTAAATCAAATTTACCATCTGATTTCTTCAACTTTCACTCAGAAACTAAAACCAGCCTTTAAACTTGAACAAATAATGATTTTACATTTATCGAGATAATTTTTGATACTGACTGACATTTTGGGCCAAATCGTCCAGCCCTAGTAAAATCATATAACGTAAAGGCTCTTATCTCAGTTCCTCAGATCCAGTTGCTGCCAGTCGTTCTCATAAAGTCATTAAACATTACATTGAAACAAATCCTCAGGAAACAAAGTTGAACGCTAAATACAAAAATAAGACTCATTGTAATAAACCCCAAATTTCCTTTAATAAGCAGTTTCATCATACTAAGGCATGACCCAAGCCAACTGTCTCTACATGTGTTCGTGGGAGCAACCACATCCGTAGGAGACACTACATCCATTTACTACAGATATATCTCTTAAATCCACTCTGTGTGTGAATGTGTGTGTTGGAGCTTGTATACCAGTGACTGTCACCTGGAAGTAATAGTCGTCCTGCATTCCAACACGGTTGTTAAATGTTTCTCATTAGTGAAAGGAAAAGTCCCTTACATTCAGAGTGGGCATGGCTGCATTCCTTCAGCCCATCCTCAGACTGAACTCCTACTCCATTTTCATCACAGTGCTCAGCCTCCTCGACCTCTGTCTAACAGTGTTATCATCCAATTACCAGGTCACAGAGTGTGTGAATGTGATCTGTAAAAATTTGTGCATTGTCATTCAGTGATTGAGGGTGTTACGGTTTGGAAGAGGGGATTAATAGCAGGCCTTCAGTTAGACAGAGTGAACCCGAGGCTGATCTGAAAGATGCAGAATAGTGTTTTGATAATTTTGCTTGATGATTCATCGTTCCCCTTTTTAAGGATTTGATTTAAAGCAGGCCTGCTGGCGGACACAGAGAGTGAATGGCGGCGTGTGTCTGTTCTGTTAGGTTGCGGGGGGGTCAGACTGTTGTTTGTGCATGTTGATAAGACTTTTGTCTGTGCAGATTGCTGCCTCAGCACAGGCTGCAGCCACAGGGATGCCACTGGCTGACAGATGCAGCAGAAGCAGCATGTGTCTCGCAGAGTGGATGTTTAGTCTGCCAGCGCACCACATGCCGAGCTCATACACTGCGAAAATAAAATCCACAACAAGCCCGTCAGTCCTGTGTTCTGTCAGAATCTTCTTCTTTAATTGAAGCAAAGAGAAATCTGTCGGTTCTGCTCAGTTTGTTGTAAAAAGGCAAATTATCGGAGCATGAAAATTAAACTGTCATGCTAAACTTTATGTGGAGAAGTTATCACACACCTCTCACTATGATGCTGCTTTCAGTGTGAACGAAGGACATCTTGGTTTAATGAATGATCAGTTTTGTTGCTGACTCATTAGATGGGATGTTGATGATGTTTTAGTTCAGAAGAACCTTCATGTCATCAGTAGAGATGAACTCATACTCTATCAGCTGATGTGTTTTTAAGGGTCAGTTTTTGGTGTCATATATTATTAATATTTGGCAATTTAAGGATTAGCTGTTTGTGACCTTTTTTCTGTGTCCTATGTCTGTCTTTTTACTCCAACTGTAAAATAGACCACAGGTTTCTAGGATTGGGTATCATGTCCAAAATTAGCATACCAGTACCAATGATATAGATGCCAACACAGTAGTTAATTTGATACCATTTTTTGTACTTCATTCCATACCCATCATGTGAATGGAAGAATTCAGGTGCATAAAATGCCGCTAGACGACACAGTTGTGTTGTATTGCCATATGTTTTGGTGGTATCTCGGCACGCTAAACTGCCATCTCCATCAAACACTCTGCGCTTGAATTCACCACACCACAGACTGTGGTGAGTTGTATTGTTAAGCCAATCTCACGTCATTCATTCGAAGAATACTGGCTAGCAAAACCACAACCACCAAGTAGTTTTTTTTTCTAAATCTGGGTGCAAAAAAAGATGGGATGCAGGTAGGCCTATTGTTTGACTGGAGAAGTTTCAGTACTACTTGGTATTGGTTTATTTCAGTTGATACCTTAAAAGTATTGAGTACCATCCAGCCCTAGAAGTTGCTTAATGTTTTAAACTCTGAAAGATACACCAGCACCATTGGGTCAGGCTGTTCTCATTCACTGTTAGTACATATACCTACAAAAAGTAAATTCATATATGACCTACATAATCATGAACCAGGATGCTGTAATCACATGACCTACACACTACAAGCTGTCCTCTGTCACATGATGGGAGCAAAGGAGGAAGTCAGGTCAAGTAATATTAAGAGTGAGAAAGACAAACACAGGACTTTAACTCAGGAGACCGGGGTTTGTATCCCACGTGACACCAAAAGTCAGTGTTGAGATTTTAAGGTCTGTACGTACGTATGTCACATCACATCACATCATATCACATTACGTTCTTAACGTAATGAGACGATGCAAAGCCCAGCCATGATTCTTTTCCCAAACCTAACCTAACTGGTAGGGGTGCTAGCTCATAAGACATCATATGAACTGTGTGCATTTGTTTTGAAAGATATCATACAGATTGTTTCAAGAGGATACACTGAGTGGGTCCATCTCTACAAACTCATCTTGTTTGGTCAAGTATTATTTAAATTCACTAAACTTTGTTCTTTATTTGAGTAAAAATCCTAAGTTTTGCAGAAAGATGTTGGGCTGAATTAGGGCACAAGAGGCTTCAAGATGAAGAATATGCAGCGTGATTGGCTATGAAAAAAATGTAGTTTTGGTTTGACAAATCGTCAGAACTCTAGTGTCATTTACCAGCTTTTCCAGGTCACAAGTGCCTCTTGTGGCCTTCAGAGGATGAAGACAGCTCAGTTGTCAACACAATAACAAGTTTCAAACTCTTGAAAAACTGATAGTGTTCCATCTGTTGAGGAAGACTGTGAGATGCAGCTGAAAGTTCAGGGACAACTAGTATATGTATTTTTTTTTGTCAAACTGTTTCTAAGGTCGACAATGAAAACCCATGACTCAGAACCACGCGGTGTTATTATCATATATCTGTTATAAAATGTAAGAACTAGAGCTGAAACAACAACAAAAGTATGATTGAAAAAAATCAGCAAAACAAATCATCAACTGTCAGTTTCACAGGATGTGAAATCTTGATCGTAAACCCTTGATTTGATATGCGGTCCTTGAGTTCTCAACATGCTCATCAAGCTTCACACAGCCTTCCCTCCTCAATGGTCTGGACAGTGTTTACATGTGTGCAGCAGCTCCTTTGATCACCCTTTCGGCCAGTTGCTCCCAATTAATGACAAACGTGTGGTGAGAATCTCTGACCCCTGGCTTCGGTAAACAGGACTGCTGCTGTGTGTGCTTCATCTGATCAGCAGCATTTAAAGCAGGAATTTCAAGGGCAACAGGAACTAGTCCAAGATCCCAAATGTGAAGCCCCCTAAGCCTCGGTCATTTCAACTACAAGGCGTTCCTACTGCATCAGACCATCAATTAGAGCAGTTATGAGATGCTTTAAGGAGCTGCTCCCCTTGGCTCATTTGATTGATTTCTAAATATGTCACATCCATCACTGCTGACGGTCACATTAGTCTTACTAATGTATTGCATTTGTCTTCAAGTGATTTGGACCACATAGGCCTGTGTAGGGGTATCATTTAACGTTAATCCAATATATATTTCAGATTGCTGGTTTTATGTTAATTCCCTGGAGGGTCATTGATTTTCAGGTGTCACCAGCACTTGTTTCCAGTGTGAACAAACAATCATCATTCATTTTCTGTTATTCAGGCGGTCCGGGTTGTGTTGGTAGCAAAGAACACCTTTTTCCATAGACATCCTTCAGCTCCTTCAGGGGTACACCAACCCATTCTCAGGTCAGATGGGTTATATAATTCATCAAGTGCGTTTGAGTCTTCCCAGGGAACTCTTTTTAGTTGGGTGTACCCGCCAGAGGGTGTCCCGAACATCCTAATTAGATGCCCAAACTGCCTGAGTTGGCTCAAGACACTCAAGGTTTTACTTTGGGAAATAGGTTCCATGTGATTCCTAGTGGAGGTGTCCGTCGATCTGGATTGATATATCAATTCAATGATCCAATATTATTGATGCAAAGTGAAAAGATCCAATAAATGTCATCATCTTTATGATACACCTTTTTTTTCCCCATGGAGCGTCCGTGCAAGAACACCTCCTTCCTATGCATTCAGACAGTGCTAGCTGCCTAGTGCCAGGCAGACAATTGCCAGCAGCCAAGAAAAAGGCAATGAGGATATTTACTGATATTGTCTCACATCGATTACAGGCCCCTGAATTGAATTGAATTGAATTGAATTGAATTGAAATCGTATCCTGGCAGACTTTGTGATATCAGCAAATATTGTATCCTTGTCCAAAGAATCAATATAATATTGTATCCTGATGAAACTTGTGATTTACTACCCTAATATCTAGTATCCAAGGCCCAACGTATTAGTAATAATCATCACAGCAGGAAAAGAAACAGTTTTGATACCAAACAGATTGCAAACTGAGAACTTCAAGCTTTTCATGGTTCACATGAGTTGGTACACATCACATTCGTGGAAAAATCTTGATAGGGACACTTTGATTTTCAGTGTGAATGTGATTCAAATCAAACATCAAAATGTACTATTTACTTAGCTGTGTTGTGTTTTGGGGCTTATGGTCTCAGATCCCAATCACTGGTGAGGCTTAGCTATGTGAAACTGGAATGTCTGAGTAAATATGCAGCAGGTTAAGCTAAAGGCACAAATCAGGAATTTTTTGTTGTCTTGAATATTTTAGTAAGTTTAAAATGTTTGCCTATTGACATAGGCATTGTTTGTTATCAGGAAAGGAACTTGAACTAACTCTCAGTACTGACCTGTTCTGTATTTCACCACATGCCTGATTTCAGTGTGGAACAACCATATGTGTATCTTTAGATAGTGTATGGTTTAAGTTTCTGATACATGACTGGACCAGAGATTATCTCTTTGACATTATTGTATTGTGTGCTTTGTAATGGTAAAGGTCACATTTTAAAATTTAGTATCAATGCTGTGTACACCTTATGAGAATATTCACTTTTAATGATAATAAATGAAAATGTGTTTATAAGATTATCATTACTTGGTGTATTAGGATAGTAATTGTTTGTATATAGTTGCACAAAAACAGACGATATGCAAGCAACGCCGTTGATCTCAAGCACACCGATTGGCAGACATAGCTGTCAATCATGACATTGGTGACCCTTTTATAGCACACTAATACTAATACTATACTAATTGATAGACAATTGGAACATATGTCAGCATGATAGGAACTACTCAAAAAGACAGAAACCATGTTGGGGAAAACATCATTTTACAGTACCTGGAGTTTTTAGCTTGGTCCATGTCCTATCCACTAACATCGAGGGGGTGGGGTTTATGACAGCCAGCCACCAGGGGGCGATCGAGATGTTTTGGCTTCACTTCTGGGGAGCTATCATGCCGACCATCTATATTATACAGTCTATATTACTGACTAAAGGCGGGCCTTCCTGCCGTGTTTTTTTATGGAGGCACCCTGCCTCCCCTAAAAGAAGGAGCGCCTCGACTATCACCAAAAGAATTATGACAAAGTAATATAGCGCTTACAACTTCCACTAAACTTAATTTGGGGAAAACTCTGAAGAGGAATATGGTAGTAGGAGCTTTAAGGATTCTTGAAAACAAGAGTCTGATCATTGACAAATGCAGAGAGTGCATTTTATGCAATGTAAGACCTGGAAATACATAAACATAATTTCGCCTTTGTTGAATAGACCCACAGTAAAGATGCAGTCAGGGACCATTGTGAAAGGGGTGTGACACGCAGCAAAAGGGACATTATGTGGTGTACTTCACAACCAATGGGCCCCCATGAAGCATCAGTAATTGAGAGGCTACTTCTAAATTGATAATGATACCACATGAGTATCAAACTATGAGACTGTGCTGGTTAGCACTTAAACTGAAAAGCAATTTGGTTCTGGCTTTGCTTCTTTCGGTCTTTATTTTGTACTATTAATGTGAGGTCCATAATGAGCTTAAAGTTGAAGTGTGAATACATTTTTTAATTTGTTTTTTAGTCATCATCCCGGCACTTTACGTGAAAGTGATGACAAACAGAACACTCTCCTGTCCCTACCATTAAAGCCGGATGAAGGCTGTTGTTATACTCATGCCCCTGCAGCTGTTTACAGTGAAAGCACAGCTGGAGTGAGCAGTGGTCCACTGCTAAGCTTGAATACTCCCTAAATGATCCTTGGAAAGAGTCTCTTTCTTGTTAAAAATTATATGAAGCAATGGTGCATATATTCATAATTGCAGCTGAAAAGTGAATATAATTTCTCCCTCATGGCGAAGAACAGCAAACATTCTATTGATGATGATCTTCATCATGATGTGGAGAGAGGGAACCAGCTGCTTTGTTACTGTCAGTGTGTTGTTGTCTTTGTGTGGACACAGCAATGAGAACAGAAAGCAGATCATCTTTTTTCATGTAAAAGGAAGTGACCCTAGGTTTTCATTTCAACACCATCATCAACATGTCCACTCTGTTAGTTTCGTGTTTCATATCCTCCCACATCGACACAAATATGAAAATCATTTAGGCCATCTGATTATTCCATTTCCAGCTCTGAATGGTGTAGAAAAGGAAGTAACAAGTTTACTTATGCCTTGATAGACAGAGACATAGTTTTCAGTGTTCTTCGCATTAAATATGGTCACTTTAATTTTATAATTGTTAAGAATTTGTATTAGTGTTATCATCTTACATTAGCAGTCTTAATTCTAGTGAGGGATACCGCCTCTGCTGTAAAATTGTGCCAGGTTGGCAACCATGGTTTTTGCCTTCTCCAGCTCAGTATTTGAGAAATGTCATATCCTGGAAGATTTCAATGTCCTGGACAAATGGAAGATATTATCTGTGTTTGTTTATCTTAAAAACAACTGATAGTCAGGCTATATAAAGATCAGCATCATCACGGCAAGGAGATTTATACTTTTAAATGAAAAGTAGCCTACTTTTGCGTATATATTCCAAATAAAACAAGTCTCATCAATACACTTAAACGTGTAATAACATTATTTTAGAAATAAATATGCTAGCCTATGTTTGCTGTGGCAACACATAAACTCAAATAATTTCCTTTAGCTTTAGGCCAACATATCTGCGGTATCATCTCAGGTAAAATAAAAGTAAAATCTGTGTTTGCAAACAAAAATACACATGCAGGCCTTTCTGGCTCATAACAGGTAAGTTCATGAAGCCAATTTGATGCTCCACACTATCATGACAGCACTGCTTGAGTGTTCTATGTAATCTTAACAAATGGATGAGTTGATTGTGAGTTGATGAAAGAAAAACGTGCCTATTAATATGTATAATACAAAATGTTGACAGTGAGGATGTCCATGTCAAAGATGGTTGTGAGATGTAGGCGTAATTAAAATATATATTTGATTAGTGTTCACACTGCACGTTGCTGATAGTTAAGTTATTTTATTCAATTCACCCATCAATCTGCAGTTGTTGCATTTCAATAGGCAGAGTGCTCAGAGTATGCTCTGGTGCTCTGAGAGTGTGGTGCTCTGAATAACCAAATGGTAAATTCCAACAGTGCTCCAAATTTACTAACAGGCCAGTTAGTACATTTATGGTGCTCAGGGTGACTATTTATGAATGCATCCAAGTTACAGTGTGCCGCTGACGATGACTTGAAATCAAATAATTTTTGTCACTATAGGCCTTATCTCTTCTCTTCCTTTTTGTAGCCACACCAGTCTTTAACTTGTGAGGGGGCAGTAGCCCTTGCTCTTCTGCAGTGGAAGAATCTTGCCTCATCTGCAACAGCATGACACTGCAAGTTCACATTTTTATTTGTGTTGCTTTGAGACACCACTCTAGTGTGTAGAGCACAAGACTCAAACTGCATGTCATCTGCAATTTCGTAATCAGTGAACATAACAAATCACTGACTTGTTCTTTATGTCCATGCATTACATGTGAGTGCTCCTCTGGTGGCTTTCCTTAAAGCAAGCACAGTGTCTATTTCACCATTATTTGCTTCTGAGTAAAGCTTACTATCCACCAAATACTTAAATCTCATAGCGTTTGCGTATTGAATGAGTCATGCCAAGGCAGAGCTCGCGTTAACCAAATGTTTTCTGTCTTTTTTTTCCTTTTCTTTTTTTTTTAGTGACAAATCTGAAGTCCGTCTGTCATTTTGAGAGATTACAACACTGAGGGTGATCTACTGTAACTTGAAGTAATTTACACGCCTGTCCAGTTGGTGTGCATGTCAAATAGCTATTATCTAGTCTTGTCTTTGATCTCACTGACCTCATTGTTTAGCTGGCAAAGAGGTTGCCTCTTTGCCTTTGCTATCGCATTGGTAGGCTTGCTACACACCATTGCAAAATGTCTTTGCAGCTGAGTGTCCGAAGGTTTTATAAAAAACCCAATAGCTGTGATAGCATTGATAAACAAGGTGAAAAAAGTAGGGCTGGTCAGTTTTAATTAAATTTTAAATTTTTGTGCGGCACAGTTTCATCAGTTTAGCTCTGAGAAACTAATTTATTATGGACTACATACAAGAAACAATTTTTGGAATCTGTAAATCATCCCGAATCATAGAAGACAAGGAACACAACTGGTGATTGGGTTTGAGCATTTCACCCAATCTGAATCCAGTTCTGAATCTGTTTATCAAATCCAAAAATTTTCAAATCCCCTCTGAATCTTTTAAGGTGGTTTGTTTGTTGAATTGATAAAGACATTGTTTAGTGTAAAGAACACTCACAGTTTTCATTTCATTCAGTATCGTAGTTTCCAATATTCTGCTGTGCTGAAAGGGTGCAGGACTTTCACCACATACTTTGTCACTACTTTATGTCATGTAGTCCTGATGATGTTTGCTCCTCACGGGGGGGGGGGCTGTGCTACAGTTACAGAAGCTATAGAGGCTAAAGTAAAATCAACAGAGAGGAAATTATATTAATTCTCATTTATATGAATTGAATATCATTTCAGCAAATTTAACTTAATAGATGTGTGGGGCACTCACTGTACTTCCGGATATTTTACTTGAAACTGGATCAAAAATGGACCAGACTTAAAGAACTTATCCTTAATAACGTGCATCCCACAATTTTGGGTCTTGTCAAAGGATATTTTTCAGTCATATTATTTTGGTATTATACACGCAGAGCCAATAATGCCAATAAAAGATGTTTCCCCTCAGTAAGGCCATCCTGTCTATGAGTTTTGGAGTATATATGGTGACCTGAACTGGGGGAAATGACATATGAGTGGATTGATCTGATCCAGGTAGGTCAGAGCAGGGGGTGTAAGAGCTCCTGAGCAGGTCTGTGTGTTTTTTTTCATTGGTTGCTGATAATCACAGAGAGGCCAGCTGGGGGGATCTGAGAGGGAAGGAAAGGCTCTGTGGCTGCTGGCCAGCTGGCAGCGTACTGACCTTGGAGGGGTTGTTTTGGGTGTTGGAGGCAGCAGTTCCTGGATATCTGCTCTAGGCCACAGCACTGCCCTGCTGCACCTGGTATTTTTACACCAACGGTGATTGTGTCAGTAATTCAGCTCAGCCCACACCACATTCACAGCACACAGTGTTGTTAGTTTGATTTTATTAGCTAGATGTGTGACAGTGAAATGATGTAATAACAGGGATCTCATAGACCTTTGATCTGCTATCTGCTGACAGACTGTTAGGGTTAGGACTTTTAATTTTTTTGTAATTTTGACACCACGAATACTACCACAGATTTTCAAGAAGATTCTACACAACTACATTTATGAAAATGGTTAATTGCTCATGGATGAGTTGGATGACGCAGGTTAGAATCAAATGTGGAAACAGGGATGTCATCTTTAGCCAATGGGAAAGGTCAAATCAGGGCGGCATCTCTTTTTGTCTGACCTTCTCATCTATTGTGTCACCATAGAAACTAAAGAGAGGAGGCAGAAGTCAAGTCAGTCCAAGTAGGTCGGTCCAAATGGCCTGGTGTGAGGCACAAAGCAACACCTTTTTTTGTGTGGCTGAAAGAATTATAACCTTATATAAATGCAGTGTTCACGAATGCACAAAAAAGGGACTGAGATGAATTTCCTTGTTTGCCTCTCTCAGCTGCCAGAATGGCAGAAGACACCAAAGATGTGATAATCATCCAGTCACTCAACTCATATGCCAGCCCAAAGTGGATTGTCACAGTACATGTGTGCAGAAAAAAGAGAGATTTGTCATCAATAAGGAATGTCAGTTCTGATTAATCTTGCTGTGGATAACCAAACATCCATTAACCGATAACCGGTTAGTTTTTTTAGGATAAAATATGCGAAATACAAGAGGTGCTTTCCTTTCAGTGTTGCCAACTTAGCAACTGTGTCGCTATATTTAGCTAGTATTCAGACCCCGCTAGTGAGTCTTTTTCAAAAACTCGACAGGCGACAAATCCAGTGTCCAGAGTTTTTCTGGTGTTACTGGAGACTTTTGGAGACTCTGACGTGACAGCACGTATTGTTCTTACTCTTCTCAACGAGCAGCGGGTGCTGCCGTGGGCCCCTCCACTTCCCAAAGCAGTCCCTCCCAGCTGCAGTCAGAACAGGAGATGTTCACCACTCCATGTCCAGACTGCAAATGAATGCGCGAAGGTGCCACTTGCTAATCCTGCCCTGGCTTACAGGTGTAAACGTAAAATTTACCTTGTCTACAATACATCACTGAAAGAATGTTCATTTGTAGTTCTAAACATATTCAGGGTGTTTTTTACTGATTTTTTTTGTCTCTCCTACGATGTTATTCCTCTCTCCTACAGCGTCCATTACAATTACATTCACATGGCCAACTAAGCAAATTAGGTGATGACGTCATTTAGCGACTTCTAGCGACTTTTAGGACAGCCAATAGCTACTGTCCTTACAGAGGAGTTGGCAACACTGTTTCCTTTCGTCTGGTGCTCCATTGACTCCATGAGCTTTGGCACTGCATTTTGATGGTTGGTGTTGCCACAGAAACATTGTACCCATCCTCCAGCGGCTTGATTTTGAGCTGCAATACCCCCTTAGCATCATTAACAATAGAAGCACCACTAGCAGTGCTAATGCTGCCAAAGATGCTAGCTCTCAAGGACCTATGATCACCTATTTCTTTGGCACACAATAACCGTGTCAAACCCTAACACATGAGAGAGGACACTCAGGACACAGGGCATGAGAGCAGATCCAGCAGTGTGTCGTACCAATGGACAGTCAGTTGCATCATACTGACATGCCTTCATGCAGTGACACATGAGTTTTCTGAATTTCTGTCCATTTTCTTATTTAAATTATATGAGAAGCTGTTCAGTTCAATAAAGGACAAAAGAATGATTAAGAATGAGAATTAAGTAAATTTAAGTCACCTCCTAAGCTGTCCACTAACATCATTAGACATTGATATAAAATTTAGGTTGTTAGGGTAACCACTATTCAATGTCAGGACAACGTCTAATGCCAATGTCAATTTGACATAAAATACTGATGACAGATGACATTATAACTGGTGGTTGTAAGTTGTGTTGTTAAGTAACCACAATCCAACGTCTTCCAAACATCTCATACCAACGACGTAGATGTTGACGTAGAATAATGACATTTAGTCGTAAGGTATGGAGGACAAAACCTACAAAAAGTGTTAATGTCCACACGTCATTAGACATTTAAGAATTCATCAACCCCATTTTCATTCTAACCAAAATTTAACATGCGTCTGACGGAAGAGTTGGTCTTTCTGACGTCATACTGATGTTCAAAGCCAGCTGGGTAGTGTTTTATCTTATTGTGCAGCAAATGTTAGTGATGATATTTACCTTACTAATTTGATAGGGTATCAGCCAGACTTGACAATCCACATTAAATAGTTTATTCATCAATTTCACTTTAAAGTTCCAAAGCAGATAATTTCCACTATCAGTTACATTCATTCGGTTATGCCAGGCTGCCCACTCAGTTTTTGTTTCATGAACTTGAATAAAAATAATCCCAATGAGTTTTATGTATTGCGGTGTGTGATTTTAAGTGTCGGACAAAGAGAGCACTGGACTGAGAATCGGTATCACACATAGAGCAGTGTAGGGACATGCATGATTCACTAGGAACAAAGAACCCACAACAACCTGGTGTCAGGTGCTTGACTGAGAGCTGCATATGTGAACAAAAAAGTATATAGATAGGTTTTTGGTATAGTTAGATTTCACAATTGCTTGCCTTAATAGCATATGCAATTGACTTCCACAGATCCACGTACTTCACTCATCTCTTGATTTCATGATGAAATAACTGGGGGTTTTGGGGGCATATAAAGCTTTAACCCAGAGCAGCCGAGCTGAGCCAAGTTATTTTTCAGCAGAAAGTAGAGTTTGGAGAGAGAGAGAGAGAGAGAGTGTATCATCTGCTTGTTTAATGTATGTCTTCTTGGCTGCTGCAGCAGACAGCATATCTTTGGAGGATATGTTGTCTGCTGATAGTGCTCTGGAATCTGCTCTCAGTCTGGCTGTCGGGAACAGTGGGGGTTGACTTCTAAATGTTTGACACAAACTTGCAGGTTTGTCACTGACCTCCCATCTTATAAATATATAACATTCACTGGATGTTTGAATCCCTTTTCAGCACTATATGTGCATATTTTCAACATGTAGAGCTGAACCCCCACCTTGACATTATTCTTACCATGAGCTGCTTACTGGACCACAGGACCACACTGCTCCTGTCCCTGTCCTGATCAAAGAATGGTTTAAATTGGCAGCAGCTTCCTGTTGGCAATGCTGATGCAAGTCAGTGGGAACAGAAACGATTTCTTTCAACATCTCGTGCCATGCCCTTTATCTTCAAGTTTCTTTGTTGAAGAAATGCTTGAAAGGATGTGAAGACAAATGGTTTTATTCTCCATTGACCACTGACATAGGCAAATAACAATCTTTGTAAAATAAAACACTGATGTGAAATCATCCTGAATGTCTCATTAGTGATCAACAGTGTTTCCTGTCTTGTCATTTTTAAGAAAATTTCAGTCAAATTCCGTGTAGAAAATACAGAGAGTGACTAAAGAATGTCTAATAATACAGTATATATTCATGCTTAGTTCAACACATTTTAACAAGCCTGGATGTAGTGTAGGGATGTACAGGGCTCACCAGCAGAGCGCCTGTCGATAACATAAATAATGAATGTGAAAGCAAGATTAAGCAGAATTGTACATAACGGCGTGCACCGGAGGAAACCGTTTTCTTCCACAGACAGAAATCAATATTTTTTTCTGCATTAGGTTCTGTTTAGAGGTTTTGTTTTTAGGTGACCGAATAAGATTAAAGATACAGCTGCACCCTTAAAAATTGATGCTTCTTCTTGCTGATGAGCATGCCTTCCGAGCATTTACATCGACAACAACGGATTGATTGATGGCAGAAAGAATGCGGCATGTGTCTGTGCCCTGAAGCTGTCAGTCAAATGAATTTCATATGGATTCTTACATCCTTTGCTTTTGTGCTAGCAAAAATCAGATATATAAACATTCTACCACACATCGATCTATATAAATTATTTACAAGTTAAGGTACTGGATCGTATTTAGGGTTAGGGTTAGGGTTAGTGATTTCCACACTGGATTCAGATTTGATAAAATGCGATTGCATCCTAGGTCTAGTGTATGAAAGTGTAAATATGGACTTGTAGTGTATGAAAATCTTCTCTATGCTCCACTTACTTCAATGGAATAGCTGCAATGAGCAGATCAGCTTGTGGGAAGAGAAGTAAAACTTCGATGAACTTTGCTGTACCATTTTGTGGTGGGACCATGGCACGCCTTTACTCAGAAGTGCTTTGGCTTATCTATGTCAATGTTAATAGCTTAAAAAAAAAAACAGTTTAGAGCACATTGATTTGCAAGACATGAATTAATTACAAATTCATCACAGCATCACCAGTAACTGTGACATTTTACACATGATTACAGCTACATCCAAACTAATAGGTTTTTGTTTTAAAATGAATAATTATTGCTTCGTTTATGCCTCTCGTCCACACTACTTCACCGTTTTGGAACCTCTTATAGGAGACCTTTGAAAATGCTGCTGACCCTGTTTCAGTTTGAAAACTCAGTTTGAAAACTCTGGGGTTGCGTTTTAGTCTGGACAGGCAGAAACAGAGACCTTTTAAAAAATTGATTATGCAGACACCCACGTCCCCTTCCTGATTGGGGCGTACTGGTCATTACGTGTCAAGCCAGAACATAATAGCTAGGTCTACAGACTTCTTGTGACCTTGTCCTTCTTGTGCGGATACACCTTTTCTGTTCCCATGGCTTCCTGCACCGATGGATAATACTCCTGATATCATTCTAATACGTCATCGTATTTGTTTTGCAATGACTCATGATACTATCAATAATAGCCTTACCTTGTCATCATTCTAAGCCAAGAAATCTCTGGGCTTACTATTCACCAACTCTGAAATTTCTGTAACAAAGCAACCGACCGCAGAGTAGACAAACTGCTTCCTTTTTAGATGGGCATGAACATGCCCAATGTACATGACTGATCATGTGATACGCGTTGTTTGGCGTGTTAGTATGGACAGAGATTATTTCTAAAGTGGTACTCAAATGCGGGTCTGTACAGAGATTGTTTTTGTATTGAAATACTGTTTTAAATTGAAAATGTATTAGTGTGGATGTGGCCTCAGTCTGTGATGCTGACTACACCCCACAAAAGGGCTATTATTCAACCAGGGTCAGTCCTCAGGGGACAATGAATGTGCCCAGTTTTTCATGGCATCTCCATTTTTGATTTCTTTTATACAAGTTAAACATTTTGGCCTGATGTTGGTGCAAGAAGAATGGTCAGGGGGGCACCAAAAACATTAGGAATCACCCTTTGGGGACCTTGACTATCACGGCAATGTGACCTGTAGTTTTGTTAAACAGACTAACCAACAGACATCATCATCTTAAATCCCCTTCACTGGTGTGACGTTTGAATATGACCTTTTAGGCCAGTCAGCTTTCCCATGTTCAGTGAGTCAGACCGGGGGCTGACACGACAGAGGGCTCAGAGAAAAATGAATTGTTTTTTAATGAGCCCTTTTGTTCTGCTGTTTGTTTGGATGTAGAAACACTGTAGGCTTCTCCTCAGTCCACAGGATATAGGCTCATTTGTTCAATAAAATGTGTCGTGAGTGTGATAACACTGGCTTGATAAGGCAGACACAATCAGTCTTCACTGCATACCAAACTTCAAATATTTGTTATCCCTCAGCTTTTCATTATTCATGGCACCTGGCTGCAGTGATGCACACAGTGTGGGATTGGCATGGTGTTTACTGCAGCAGTCATACAGTTTTTGTGTGTTTTTGTTTGGACATTTGTTAATCCTTCCAAGCCCCGAAAAGTGCCAAATGTAGTATTGGCTTGAAGTGCGATTTGGACATAATAGATGTAGAGACTCATAGACGCATAGACTCATTTGAATAAAGACTTTGGGGACGTATGGAGGGTAAGATTAGAATTTGGATGGCTCATAGATTGAAATCACCCTGTCACTTAACTGCAATGGTTTATCATTTCACACTGAGATTTGGAAACAACAAGACAGGTTTCATCTTTAATTTATCTCACAGATCCCTGATTTGACAAATCGGTCCTTGTTTTTATCAAAATTGCATTAAGTGATAGTGTCAAAAGAATAAAGGTTGCTTTAATGGTACTGTATATTGTACATCATTGGATTTCAGATGCAACTTTGTGAGTTCCTCTTGGGGTAAGAAGATGGTAGCAATTTGCTGCAGCATGTTACCATATCTGACCTTAGGTGGAACAAGGGAAATCTGGAGCTGGGGCTAAAATCTCAGGCTAAAAGCATGCGCCTGCTACATCCACAGAGAGCAACTATGAACAAAACATGATCTTGTCTTGTGTGAGATATATGATATATATGGTAAAAAAAAAAGGCAGCCGCAAGCTAAAATATGTATTCCAATGTGGCATATCCCCCAGACAGTTAAATATCATCATGTCATCATTGACACGAGTCAATACAGTTTTGATCTGTGGCACAGTCACATCAGGGAAAAGAAACACAGCACATCTCGACGGTAAAGCATCATCGTCTACCGTCACAGCAGAGGTTGTGATGTAAGATAACAGAAATGTCTGTGGTATAATATCCAACATATTTGTGATTTCGGTCACATTTTATGAACCAAAAAATATATATTGTCTAACAGTGGACCCCGGGGACCTCTGTGCTGTGCTGCTAACACTGCCGCCTTATATGCCAGGAAACAGTGGCGCACTCAGCTTCAGAAAGCCGGGGATGAGAGCAGGCAGGCGGGCGGGAAGATGTCAGATATGTGCAGAGTACTAGAACAAAAACACAGACACATCATCAAAAGTGTGATGATAACATCCAAAATACAAGTTTCAGTCTCAGTGGTTTCTGTGACATGAGAAGTACTTTAAAAATAAGAAAAGTCATGTGAAGCCACTGTGTTATAATTTCAACACAGATTTGTTGTTCACAATTTAGCATTATTGGGGAATACAATAGGATGCATCTATAGTGAGTTTACTGCATTCTTTGAGATTTTAATACGGCAGAGGCACAGAACACGTACCTAGCAACATCAATGACTACGTTTACATGTACAAAATATTCCGTTTTTTGCCCTTATTCCAAAAAATACAATATTCCTACTAAGCTGTTGGGTTAATGAAAATGAATATTCCACCAGTACTCCCATTTACATCCAGCCGTACATACTCTGAATTCAGTGCCCTATAATACTGTTTATCACATCAAAATACAGAAAAGTCGAACAGCTGGGGATGCTTGTCATTTTGCTTCTTTGTATCAAATTAGGATTTTTTTCAAAGTTTCCTACCCGTTGTGTACTTGTTGGACCATCCGGACACAGCTTCCCTCTTTTATTCCTTCAACCACTTTCTTAAAAAGGTCGGTGTTGCGATATTTGTGCATATCCAAAAACCTGTTGATAACCAGGTCTTTCATACTGTTTGAAAGTAGGTGTTTTCTTCTGACCAGAAATGTGGGCTTTTTTGGGCATGCATCTCTACGCCAGCTTTCAAACTGTTGACGAGTTGGATTGTGTACAGCGTATCCATGACAGAACCGACCATAAAGAGACGAGATGCCATGTGAGACGCACTGTCTAAGTGTCCAAAGAATGCTATTAAAATCTGAACAATATCGGAATATCCCACAATAAATGTCTAACAGAATATGCTGTTTACATGACCCACATCACATTCGGAATATTGTCATATTCGGAATAATAGTGGAATATTAGCCTGCATGTAAAGGTATTCAGCGTTAGCGCTGTTATTGGAGTTTGCACCATCAGCTGCTACTTGCCAGCTCAGCTACCTCTATGTTTCACACAGTATGTGAGCTGTGAGCTGTCCTACCAGAGAGGAGAGAACACTGGACTTGCTGTATGCTAACGCCAAAGATGCATACAGCTGCTCCCCCCTCCCCCCTCTGGGTAGGTCAGACCACAACCTGGTGCACCTCAACCCCTGCTATGTACCACTAGTCAAGAGCCAGCCTGC
>NC_065517.1:11017373-11033889 GCF_006386435.1 Epinephelus moara | reverse complement strand
TTTACGTTTATGTTTGTTAATAATTCCTGTTTATTTAACTATATATTTGTAAATACTATTGTTTAAATTTCTTATATTTTCACGTATCTTTCCTCTCTTGCAAGGAGCACCTGTAACATAAATAATTTCCCCTCGGGGATCAATAAAGTATTTCTGATTCTGATTCTGATTCTGATGTTGAGAACTGTGTGCAGACGACCTCACAATCAGACTCTAAATCATAGATATGCTCTGGATATCGTATACAGCTCCTTTAAGAGTGATGTTCAGTGGCAACATTCAGAACTATTTGATGAGTTTGAGGTGTTGATGGGTTTATAAAGGATTGCCTTCAAATTTCGTGTCCTTCGTGTCGGGTTTGCATCCCATCTCATGCTAGACGTCAGCAATTAATTTATGGTATTTAAGTAATGAATACTTAGTTTTTCAAAGTGGTCATAATGTTTCCTAATTGATCTAGCAGCATCTAAACTTGTGCTGCCACTAAGTATTTTCATTGTTGAGTAATCTTTGGAATTGTATTGGAGTTTATTGTTTCGTAGTGCAAAATAGCCATCACAATTTCCTGAAGTCCTGGCTTATCTGTCTGGAACCCAAAGATATCCACAGTAATTTACAGTGATGTAAAACAGAGACAAGCAACATCTCTTCATTCATGAGAAATGTTAATGTAAATGTTAATTCTGGTCTACAGCTTCCACACTTAATGTTTCAGCTCTGGACTAAAATATCAGGTATGACTTTATAAGTTAGCTTTTTAGGTATGGAGTCTACTTTAGGGCAGTCAGTGTATTTTTATGGATATCTGAATTGAAAAGATCAGTGTCGGTTTGCCTGAACACTGTGTAAAAAGGTGTTGCATTATCACCTGAGGCATCATGTTTGATGGATTTGGTGTGACACCCCAATCCATATTCTCCCTAGATTTCCTCACACTGAGGACAAACATACACCAGTGCACTGCACCAATTTTGGTGTGTTTAGCTCAAGCAACTGCAGACCTGCGGTAGCTTCCTAAACCCCTCTGTGGCATTCCCCTAGCTGACGATAAGAAGGGGATGCTGTAGAGCACAATGAGCACATTATGCCCCGTCACGCTTGTAATTCCCTTTGACGGATGGAAGGAAATTCTTCGTTATGTGACACACATGCACTGCTACCCATGCCTGGATTTAATCCCACGTCTGGAGCTTTTTCTGCATTGGGTTTATGGGAAACAGGTTGAACATGTGCCCCATGTTCTACAGATCATCAGAACTGAATGAATTGACTGGAATTAAACAGTTAATCTCAATTGGGCTTTTTCATCCTCGACAAGACCTCTTGGACCTCACTCTGTTGTACTCCATCAGGGGCTAATTGTGATCCCTGTAGACTGGGAATGTGAGCTCTCCCTCTTCTTGCTCCAGGGCATATGTACATATTCTCTCTGGAATGCCGGAAAGGCATTGTTGTTGTCTTTTGAAAGGTCTTCCGAGGTCTTCGAATGTTATGTTCCCAAGCCCTCTGCATAGTGTAACTCGCAGTCCACTAATTGCTGTAGTTGGACTTTTCATGGAAAGAATGGCGAGGATGTGGTCACAGTTGCTTGGGATTTGTCTGGAGGGATAAAGGCATCAGTGGGCACGTGAACAATGTTGGAGGGGGATACAAAAGAAGCAGCTATGAATTAAGGACCATTACTAAATACCATGGCTGCTGAGCTGAGAGTCATTGAGTTTGTTCAGGAAAATACTCACAGTCATTCGGACAGAAAGAATTGTAAAGGTTGTTGACCTGATTGTAACACTTATTGTACTGTGTGGTTGTTGCACTTTCACTTTACCAAACACAAAAAAATCACAAAACCAAAAAGTCTTGTCATATCTGAAATACTTTTTTGAGTGGGGGCCAGATTAGATAATGTGGAAATACCTGGGGGCCAGCTGCTTCTCACATTATATGGGTTATTTAAAAAATCACAAACAAATGAAACAAACACAACTGTTTCATGTTTTAGTAAAAAAGTGTTCAACTTCCCACAGCCCCTGAAAGCTGTGGCCCTCACTGTCAACGTCATGCTTCTTTGCTATGGCCAGATGTGCTACTTGGCAGGAAATGTCTGCTGCTAGGTCCATTACTTTGCTTGTTTGTTGTCTATTTATGAAAACACATTAGTTCTGCCTGTGTAGTTCCTGCTTGGTGCATGTCTACAAACTGAATGATAGTCTTGCCATCTTGCCATCAGTCTTGTCATGAGGGGAATAGAAAATATGCAAAGTAATCTTGCTTGATTTACCAATATTTTGTGGTGGGCCACGTAAAATGTATTTTGTAAAACAAGCTGGTGGCCCCTAAAATTAGCTCATAGCTCATTGCTATTAATGGCAAATTATTAGATTTTATTTATACCAATGTAGATTCTGCTCAATAGGGCGGCTGTGGCTCAGAGGTAGAGCGGGTCGTCCACTAATCAGAAGATCAGCAGTTCGATCCCCGGCTCCTCCAGTCTGCATGTCGAAGTATCCTTGAGCAACATACTGAACCCCCAAATTGCTCCCGATTGCTCCTGTGAGTGTGTTTAAAAAAACTGAGTAGCAGGTGGCACCTTGTATGGTAGCCTCGGCCACCAGTGTATGAATGTGTGTGTGTGAATGGGTGAATGTGACTCGTAGTGTAAAAAGCATTTTAAGTGGTCGGATGACTAGAAAGGCGCTATACAAATGCAAGTCCATTGGTCCGATTCTTTATCGATTGCCTCATTGAACCTGATTTTCTGTGTGGACATGCACACTCACATGCACTAACATGCATGCACTTCCAGACTGTCTACCACAACGAAGAAAAGATCAGCTCGGATTCCAGCACACACAGAGGTAGCTTGACTTCATTGTCAGCTCAAGACACCATTACTCCACTATATCTTTACATAACAAGTAGCCAGTTGCTGCTTTATTAATGTTCTGAATGTTGTATAGAGAACCTTTAAGGTTACAGGACAGAACGTAAAAGGTAGAGATTTACCTAATGTCCAGGCAGAATTAAAACACAGGCTCTTAAAGGCCTGTGGATATTCTCATTTATCCAGGTCATAGTTATCTCAAGGCAATTGAATCGACTGGACTTAGGCTCTTACAGTTTGTAAGTGGCAAATTAAGCAGAGCATCCCAAATACAGGACCTTTAGGGGTTTGGCTCAGCAGCATTGAAACTTAATGCAACCTTATGATGGAGATTGGCAGTAATGTCTTGATGTTTTCAGCCTTTTTCTTTTCCTGTCTTATAAAACATATATAGTAAAGGACTTTAAATCATCTTCTTAAAGGTGTGATTCAGATTTTCTTGAGTTATTTAGAGCTTTTTGATGCATGTTTCAATAAGAGAACCATAATGGACAATGCCTTTTTAAAATATCACAATGACTTACTACACATTTTCACACATCCCACTTCTTTCTATTATCCAAGCTCTCACAGGCTTTTGCCTTAAATAGCAAAATGAGCTCTTACATCATATCCAGTGTATTTTGATTACAGGCAGTGAACTAACTGAGCTGTGTATGAGGAGAATCAATGCTTTATCTGAACTAATTTTGTTTTGCTGCTCTTTCTTGTTGAGAATAAAAGGTCTCCAGGTTTCCCCAGTGATAGGGCCTTCACTGGTTACGCAGTCATCTTGTGTAAATGGGGAATTCAGTTACAAGTGACAACAGTGTTGGCTGAGAGTCTCTGGCTTGTGCGTCAGCAGCGTGTTTGGAAGAGAGAAGGCAATTTAAAACAGTAGAAACTGCCTGAGGCGGTCACAGCTGCACATCCATCGACGTTAAACACAAAATCCATCCTACGGTTTCTCATTTTGGTCCTGATGCATTTTACCTGACAAATCTATAGAATGAGATGCTGTTATGTATCCAGATTATTTAATGTGGTTTGGTTTAGTAGTGTGTTTGTTGTAACCATGGCAACAGCAGTCAGCCTTTTTACATGAGCTCCACATATTCAAATATTGAACTTCATCACCTGTTGCTTTGTACAGCATTAAGCAAATCACACTGCTGCAGTGAGCGATGTCATCAGTGGATTTGCATGTTTATCTATTTACTGCAAATCACATGCACTTTACATCATGATCATTTTTCAGAGCATGTCTAGAGGGCATAACCTTTGCTTTTAATGTTGTTATTGGTTTACTAATGTTTTTTTTTTACTCTGTTATGAAAATCACCATGCAGAGAATTTGAACTTGTTTGAAACACACAATCTCTCATGTCTGCTTTCAGTGTTATCTGTGTTACTTATTGAGTGATAATCTAAGTGTATGATGTTTGTATTACCAGCAATAACAACATAGACATAATTGTCACTGATGGATAACCAAACTCAAGCAGGTCTCAAGATGATTTGATGAACAGCCATGAAATAAATGAAGATCAGTAGTTTAGTTTTAGTTAAAGTATACATATTTTTTGTAAATTGGCAACAATGTGGCAAAAACGTAGGTATGATCCTTCAAACTGTCTGTCAAGCTCTAATTTTTAACTCTATCAGGGGTGTCAGCTCCAGTTAACAGGTAACTAACCAGTTAATTTTTTATGAGAAAAAAAAAAAAAAAAGACGTGACATACAAGCAACCTTTCCTTTTAGTCTGGTGCTCCATTGACTTAGTGAGCTTTAGGGCTGCTTTTCAAAGCGCTATCCAATAAGAGGTGATGAAATTTTAATGTTTGCTATGTAAATGTTTTTTCAATTTCCGTTGGCTTTGCCGACAGACAGACATATCAACGTGTGGATACATTGCCCACTGTCCAAACTCCATCTCCACTGGTTCCTTGCCCACTCTGCAGTGTGCAGCACCCGTGGCAGAAGGGAGCTAATGTTAGCTAGCTAGCTGTGCTGCTCATTTGGCAATTCCAGTGGCAGAACGTGCTCCTGTGGGAACATTGTGCTCACCTTCCAGTCTCCCCCCAAATCGCCCCTATGAGTAAGCTGCTTCATTTTGCACTGCAAAACCCTTTTAGCGCGGTTTGCAATGTTAGCAACACTAGCCGTGCTGACACTGCTAATGGTAACAACAGAGCTAACAGTAATAACTTGCTAAAGAAGTTTTAAGGCTCAAACTTTAGCGACTTAGTCGCTTGGGTGAGCTGGGGGAAACTGAGAGGTGGGCACACACTTAATAAAATGGAGAAGGGTGAACAATATAAAAAATCACCCCCCTACGGTTTTTGTACCAGGCTAAACACATTAATTTCTGTTGTAAAGTTGGGCATTTCAACATGGGGGTCCATCGGATTGACTTGCTTCTGGAGCCAGCTTCAAGTGGCCATTAGAGGAACTGCAGTTTTTGGCACTTTGCCCTGGCTTCATTTTTTGAGCCCCAGAGGTTGCTGCTTGAGACAGATGGAGTTAGAGACCAGCTGGTGAACATAGTCCAAAATAGAGCTAAAAGCAGAAGGAATATGGGACTTAAATTCATCAGGTGGACAGACTCAACTCCAAATTAATTCTCTGCTCTGTGTGTGCTTAAATGTGTGTATCAGGAAGCTGTATGTGAACATGTTTGTTAACTTCATAAGGGGAAACTATAATACAGCTCTAATTTATAAATCTTAGTCTCTTAGTTAAAGTAAGAGAGGAAGATTTAACTCCAGTTGTATATTTTTCCTCATGTTTAAGGAAACAAAGATTTCATGGCTTTTGAAGCCTAGAGTGGCAGCACTACTTCACTTCTATTGAACCTGCTCAGTGACTCAGTGTTACTCCTGCCTACCAGTGAAGAAGTCAATTATTTCTCCAGTCAAGGTTGTGAATCAGAATGACAATTGCTACACCATGCCAGTTCTACTGCTTCCCCATTTACTTTCCAGCACCTCATTAGCATTCCCTTTGAATGGGTGATGCTCAGAAGGAAAGGGATGGCAATCCATCTCTCCTCAGGGGCTTTTGTGTGTCTGTGGTTCTGGAGAGAGAATGGGAGGAATTGTTTCCTACATTGTCAAAGATTCACCATGGATTTTTTGTAGGTTTTGCTCTGGAGATGAAGATCTGTGTTGTGTCTCAGAGTGGTTTGGAAGACTTCACTGTCTGCATCTTCAGACAAACAGCCGAGTTATGACCACAGTCTTTACAGTGCAGTGCATGAACATAGGGCTTTAGTAGTTGAATATGATGTACACTTTGACTGTACTGCCAGAGAAGAAAACTTATTTCTAAGTCTTTTGATTTCATGGAAGATATGTTTCAATTGCCTGTGGACGAACACTTTGAAATCCTTGTGTCTTCTTCTTCTTCTTCTTCTTCTTCTTCTTCTTCTTCTTCTTCTTCTTCTTCTTTCAAATAGAGAAGTTACATAGAAAATCATTCATAGAAACCCTTCAAACACTCCTGCAGCAAAATACACCATAGTTAAACTCAATATAGTACCGAACACTCGTACTTTTGCTCAAATAAGGCAAAATACACTGCCTCTAGGAACCCTTTTAAGGTTGTTGAGGGTAGCAAACACAGTTCAGAAGTTGTAATCAAATAAGTTAGACCTTGCAGATGTCTTATAATCAGTCTAAAACTTGTGTTGCCAGTTAAACTATCAGTTTGGGTGAATTGTCTACAAATGGTCACATAAAAGGTCACTCTAAAAATCCGCAGTTTGGACACACAACACAATGCCACAGATGTCTTAAGTTCTGAGGGAGCGTGCTGTTAGCATGTTAACTGCAGAAATGTCCATCCAAAGCTGTTGCCCATGAACTGAATGTTCATTTCACTATGATAAGATGTCTCCAATAAATTTGGCAGTACATCCAGCCAGTCGCACCACCATGGAAGTCCATTACAATGATGAACTGTGCAGGAATTTTTTTGGTTGTTCACACCAATTACTGCACCAGCTGTTCAGGTAGCTGGTCTCACATGATCTTGCAGGTGAAGACGCTGGATGTGGAGGTCTTGGGCTGCTGTGGTTACACGTGGTTTTCTTTTGTGAGGACGGATGGATTTACTGCCAAATTCAGGGAAACAGTATTGTCGACAGCTTATGGTAGTGAAAATATCATTCAGTTTATGAGCAAAAACATGTGTTGCATTTAATATTCTCAGTATAGGTCATGTATGTATTATCATGTATTCATACAATGTATTTTTTTTGAAAATGTATGTGTTTAGTATATACATTTTTGACTTCCATAGTGCAAAATCTGCAAGACACTGTAAGTGACATAGCCCTTGATTGTCAGCAGAAGTCTGAAATGACAAGCTATTAACTATGTAGTTTATTGAGGCATTGTATCTGAGGTCATTTGAGTGCATTTGCACAGAAGTGAAAGGAAAAAGGAGCAGACCAGGAAGCAAATAAAAGAAACAACATGAGTTCCTGAGAAGTTAAACAATAACCAGTAAGAGCTGTCTCACAGACATCCAGAGTCAGTGCGTGTTGCTATAGCAAATATCCCAAAATGTCCATTGGCTGTTTGTGGTTAAAAAAAAAACATGTCACGGTCAAAATCATGCAAAGTCAAGCCAGAGAAAAATGTGCTTTGCATTGTGTTTGAATGCACCATTGACAGGAAAAGCTGACACTCAAATAAAAAACAAAACAAATCACATTCCCAAATTCAAAAGTAAAAAGTCCTGATACTGATCCCCAATCTATTTTTTAATGCATTTGGTTTGTTACAGCAAACCAGTTATGTGTGAGCTGGTATTCCCCAGCCGTAGCAGTCACTCGTCCCACCCCCTCCTCCCACCACCTCGTACCCCCTCTGCAGCAACTTGTGCCTCAGCCTGCTTCTGCTCTGGAGAATCCCGGTGACCTAGATTCAGCCAGAGTTTACTGCCGGCTCCAGCCTGGGCTGTTTGCACTCCGCTGCCAGCGCCAAATCCACGCTGCGCTCGCACATCAGCGCTCTGACCCACATCTCCATGGCAACAGCTCCACAATGCCCCGACGATGCAGCGGCTGGCGAAGGGGAGAGAAGTGTAGGGCTCTCTGACCTGCAGAGCAGCGGATGGTGGGGCTGTACCCCCTCTCATTTTGGTTTTACCCTCCCCTCACCCCCTTCACTCTCACTCCCCACTCACTGCCCTGCATGCTGATGAGTGGATTACCAAATACACATATGAAGATGTAATGTCTCCATGGTGTGCGTTTACCCCAATTTGGAGGTTGACTTTTTAACATTATTGTTTCCAGTGATAGAGGTGATAGATTTTTCTTGCCCATGTCTCCTTTAAGCCTCTCTGGTGACTCCCGTTGCTCCTCCCATCCTGTGCCATATGCTCCCATAATTCACTGCCAGTTGCTTTTTTTCACACCACGTGTTGAGTTGCTCTGTCAGTGGCCTGCACCCTTTCTCCACCTTGACTATTGTTCACGTTCAGGCCAAACACTCAGAAATATTACATTTTATTCAGGTCAAAGTGTTTTGTTTGATTTTTCACTGGAATTGAATCAGATATTTATACAGAGGGAGGAATTGGGAATGGACAGCGACAGTGACAGGATTTGCTGCTAGCTACAGCAGTTTTTTCACCGTTCACACAAAGGGAAGTGGGCAGTTTGGGTTCAGCTCGCATTACAAAGTTGGCCAGTATCAGTGTCCTTGTCTGTTGCCAACAGAACCGCCTGGAATAAGACTGGCCCCGCTCGATTTTATCACAATAACACACTGTCACTTCACATTTATGCTGGGTGAAACCTACCCTGCCAACTGCCACCGCTCGGCTCAGATAACAGTAGTGACAATCAGCACTCTGTCTGTCTGTTTCTGAGTACCTGCTGGGGCAGTTTGTAACATGGCTAATAGCCACACGGTGACTGCCAGGCGGACTCTCAGGACAAGCAGATCCCACCCATGTTCACTCTAATATTCAGTAAACCATAGAAGTCTTAGCTTTGTTTTAAAACGGTTGTGTTTACTGGACAAGCATTGACTATCAAGTCTATGTGCTACAGGTGTAGACATCCAAAATAGAAAAGTCCTGATGTGTAATGTTGGATCCCACTTTCATTTTAACTGGTCTTATCAGTTAAGTTACTTGTAAACTGAAGCTGGATCACAGATGAATTCATGTTTCCTATCAGACTAAGTCAAAATGCATCATCCAGACTGGCTTACCATGCTCCCAACCTGGGTGTAATAAACACAGGTTCTAATAACTACGGAATTATTTATGTAGGACTTATTATATATGCTATAAGCCTGTAGTTTGAGCCAAAGTCTTCATTTGAAATCCAGATGCTGTTTTGTACACTTTGGCCTGCACAAGTAGCCTATTCAAATGACTGACAGGGCTGGGCATATGGTTTTCACGTAGGGTTACTGTCATTCTGAATGCGTCCGTAGCCACATATATGTCTCTGTTAGTCAGGTCAGAAATCGGTTGCATTTCTTTTGCTTTTTCTGCACTGCATGCAAATCTGGATCAACCAGGATGTTCTGATTCCAACAATTAATGCAAATTCAACCAATCCCCATCAATTCTGCGTGACCTTGAAATTTTGTCCAGTCACTGCAACTTTTTCACAAATTTGACCAATAATTGTAGTTTCTCATGAGTTTCACCAATCAGAATATTTCCCACATAACATCACCAAACTCACTTCTTTGTTTCTAGTTGTGAAGATGCAGACGTGTGACATGAACATTTCACATATGCCCCAGTAGGTATACTGTAGCTACATTTGGAGCAGCTACATGACCCACCCACCAGCTACATTGCTTGCACACCATACCTACACTTTAGTTCATGATCAGCCCCCTTTGCTTCTTGGTCTGGAAGTGAAAGCCCTAAGTTAGCATTTAGCTAGCTATGAAGTGTTAGGTTAAAAGAGAGGTGGTTAGGATAAGGGTATGGGTTACATCTCGTATCTTCATGTACAATGACTTATAAAGTGGATCATTGCTAGGTTTGGTCTCATATTTATTCACTACAATGTGGTGTAGTAGCAGGATTCAAATAACCGTTGCGTTGGTGGGTTAACCTTTTACTGGTGATGGGCGCGGTTTGTAGAGTCATGTTGTGTAGGCTACAAATGAAACGTGGCTGCAGCTATACATGTCTCCATTTACCAACAAAAACTACTGCTAAAGAACGAGCGAGGTAACTCCCTGATGTTCTGCATGAAAGCGAGGGTAAACTGTTTTTCCCAGTGTACAATGTTGTGGTGGAAAACAAACGACCTTGACTGACAAACACTTTGCTACCGCAAAACACATCTGGAGAATGATTTGATTGCGTTGATGTCAGACAAGACAAATGACCCTGACAGAGACTGTTGCATTTAGATCTTTTGCATGTAATTTCCTTGCAAAAAAACACACCTTAAAACATTGCAACATGCATCGCAGTTTTTAGAAAAGCTGCTGTCAAAATCCCTCCACTGAGGTAAGGTTGATTCAACCCTGCCTCAGTCCAGGGGTGATGATAACGCACCTTTAGCTGTTTGGTAATTGCTAAAATACAACAGAAGGAGAATCAATGAGGTGAAACCTGCAAAATAGTTAGAGCAGTCAGCTTGAGGCCGCTCTATCTCACATGGCGTACTTACGACTAGGACACAGGGGAAATGCACTCTTTGCGTTATGGCAGTCAATGTATGGGAAACTTATTACCATCACTCCCCAATTCCAGCTGTGCTGAGTTTACTGTATTCTTGTGGGAAATGAGGAGATCAGAAACTAGACGCCAAATATGATCTCTGTACATATTATGCGCACACATGATAATCCATTTCACATAAGTTGGCTCAGTGAACTTGTGCTAATGATGTTACGCCCTCTTCCTGCTGCTTGAGAGAGCTTAATAATAGACAGATGCATTTCACCTTTTCAACATCTGGCTGGAATGTGGTGGCTTGAGACCAGTTACAATCTGTTTGTTCATCATATCTATGCTTCTTTACATTTACACTTTCCAGGTTGTCCCCAGAAAAATGGGAAAAATCATGACTAATGATTGTGATCATAGATTTCACTATAGAATTCTGGTCTTAATCAAAGCTAACAACCGAGACCTTTTTAGATGGAGGTCCCTAATGCAAAATATTTTCACAAAGGGGTCCCTGACATAATTTATATCAGCGTAGGGGTCCTTGACATGACAAAGTTTGAGAACCACTGCATCAGACCACTTTATCCACAGCATTCACCATGTTGAAATTCCATTATACATATATCAATGATTTATCCTTGCCTTGAAACTGAGGGATGATTTAATGTAAAGAGTGTGTAACTACAACTGTTGGCCCAAGTATTGCATGAACAATGACATTGGACTGGATTGGATCATATTTTTTTTATTCCCCAGTATACATTTTCATGAAATGTTTGTCCTCAGGAAAATAGTAGTCCTTATACTGTGGATAGCAGCATCCTGGATACTAATACTGGACCATGTTCCGCTTCATTACATCATGGTACGTTAAAATTGCAGCTAAATCTCACTTCTTAGAAGGATCCATTGGTCTTATGACGTGTCAAGAAAGTGCCAAAATAATAATAATTTCCCATCCAGAAAGTCCTTATGCTTATCCTTAATCTTATGGTCAAATGAATCCCAGGTTGTATCCTTTAAAGAAATGAAGTGGCCGCAGGCAGAATGGTCCAAATATTTACCCACAAATTACGGCAATAAAGAGCTGTTAATGTGAGGGATAATGTGATACAGTCTGTTTGTGCCGGCTGACAACACAAGTGCAGCTGTTTGCTTCAGTCAGTGTGTGAAATAAGATTCTTCTCACTCTTGTAATACTGAATTCTGTCATCCCTATAACAGTTCACACCTGTTTTTTTCCCATGTACGTTTACTAGGGAAATCACAATGCGTCATTATGAAAGGCCACCACCACCACCACACACTCCCACACACATACCCTGCTATCCTTGGCCTTAGGGTCATTGGTCTGATATTCCATCTGAGCCACCTTTCTCTGCCCTAAACAAGCTTTTCCAGTCTGTTAGCTCTATTCCATGGCAACCGCAGAAATAAAAGTCTGCAAAACAAAGAGTCCAGAAAACATAATGTGTTGAGTACAAATCTCCCCCCAGTGAATGCAACTAAATGCCTTTAGTTGTGTCAGAAACCTAATAGGGAGGTTGTACCGACTCAATTTTCAGTCCAACCTCTGAAACTGATCCTTCAGACTGAATTTCAGCCCAAGGCCCCAAACAAGGTCTTGTAAGGTTTTTGTTAACTTTCACACAAGCTTTCACTAGTCAAAGGATATTTCCAGTTTCAGGGTTTTACAATGCGAGTATTTTACATTTCACATTTGCCCTTAAAAGTAGAGGTGTGAACCTGAAGAAAACATTTACGAGTGCAGTTTGTGAGTAAGGATCACAACCTACTGCTACTAATACTAATCTACCAATTTTTCAGAAAATACTACTAGTACTAGTTTTCTGTGATCACGTAGCTGGTGTTGAGTGAATAACATGGAAGAAAATGTATCAGTACAATAGACTTTTAGACATCGCTAAAAATAAAGCCCATTGATTTATAATTTGAACAAAGCTTCGCACTTTGCATTAACTAAGGCGGCTAACATTAATGTTACCATGACGGCTAGTAACAACAGAGCAGCTGAGAACAACTTTACCAAATTTTCCATAACCTCGCTGCCACTTTAACATCCTCTGGGAAAAGGGGACTGAGAATATAATGCTATAGATCTAATGCGTCCCAACATTTTAGCCCAAATTGTTCCCATGGCTGGGGTCTTTTGATTCCATAGTCCTCCAGTGGTTTTTTATTGTGTCATTGCACACAAGAAGTGGGGTGGAAGAAGTGCTAAGATACTTTACTTAGGTAAAAGAAACCATACTACCGTGTAAAAGTAAGAGTTGTTCATTTCAGAACAATACATGCCAGACTGTCACAATCTGTCTGTCTGAATGGATGACCCTCGTCAATCAGAACGTTTACATGCACAGTTAAGTCAAGCTACGGTTATAACTCGACTAGGCCATTTAATTGGACTACTGTCCTTGTCCCAGTACACAAGCATGGGAGGGAAATCGATTTATTGACCGAATTGACTCCACTACGATAAATGGTGGTATTCAGCTTGTCAGTACTGGCCTCTTTTGCGGTTGACCTATTATGTCACAGACCAAACAACTGAGCTTCATGCAGCTGTTCCACCACTTTTTTGAACAGATAGCCATTCTGTGTTTTCCTCCCATCCATGTTTTAAAATATTTAACTCTTTCAGCTGACACAGTATGAACTGTGCCTCCTCGTCTGTCCAAAAATGCACTATTCTGAATGTAGATTTCGCCATGTCAGCTTCAACTTCCGGGTCAAGGCCGGGGTGGAAATTGTGGAGGACAAACTAAGCATCTAGGCCAGTATGGGTCTGATTGACTGTATAGATGCAGAAGTCTTGCATTATCTGAGTGTGTTAGTCCCTCTTTGAGAATTACGATTTATTCTGACTCCAGTCGGACTATGTTTACATTGTTTGAAAAGTCTGGTTTTAGTTGGACTAATAAAATAAATCGATTTTCTCTAATGTCATGTAAACATACTGATTGCTGCATTCCAAGATCACAGCAAATACCTTGGTGAGCACCATTTTATTATTACCAATAGGGATGATTGCCAAAACTGTTAACTACTGGGGGAGGGACCGTCAGAGGTTTTTTTAACGGTCTGACAAGCTTTTACTTTAAAGCAGTCTTCCCCTCTGTTCTCTTTTAATTCTCTCCTCTGCATATTTGGGAGGACTTTTAGTTGTAGACTGATCCCCCAGCCCCCCCTCCAACCCCCATTTCCCAGCACCCCTAAGCCGCACAATAAATCCAGACTTGCCAATTGTAGTCCAGCTGTTGGGTACCAGTTGTGCCATGATCACAGACTGATGCGTGTGTTGATGTGAGCACAGGCTGGGGGCCGAACACACTGCTTCCTCACACAATGAACCACCCAGAAGCCCCTAAAGTGTCTAATCCTTTCCCACCATTGTCCACATATTCCTGACTACAAGTGGCAATGGTCATTCATATGATTGCAATTGTTGTAGCTAGTGATGTATTGAGAGTTGTGTTGGCTCACTCTGGTTTGGTTTCCCTAGTAGTGTTGTTTGTGCCTAAAAAAAAGGCTGCCCCCCTTCACCCTGTGCTGTTTTTGAAACGGTTTGAGCCTTGTTATGTCTCGATGTGACTCACAAAAGCTGCTTGGATAGCAGTCCTCTCCTGCCAGGCTCTGTTCTCGTTTAACAGGTTTTTGACTAACCCTTGGTGCCACTGTTGCCAGTGCCCAGACGTCCAAACAATCTAAAATGTGGTCCACGGACTCGTTAAACCTGCTCAGTAACTCTCAGCTCTGTTTTGCCAACTTGTACCCTTTAGAGGAAGTCTCATGTGTTTGTCAACCTGTGTCACTGTTCAAATTAGCCGGCTTAGATGGTGGACAGTGGATCCATATAGATGAGCTCATTGTTTGGTTAGGGATTAGCCTGCTCACATCTTTTTCCAAGTGGATGATTTTGACCAAACAGGAGCTTGTCACATTGGATAACCGCCCAAGATCACAGAAGGCTGTATTAAAACATTGAACAGAGTTATTTTCAGCACAGTCCATGAATTATTTCTGCAGCTGTCCGACTTCTTTCTTTTTTCATCTCAGACAAAACACTCGCTGTTGTCTGCTTGTAGCTAACCCCCAAAACACAATCTTTCCCTACCAGACAGACATGTCAGACCAGGTCTCAGCTTCTGTTGAGAGACGTGTGTGGAAAAAGTGAGATGGGAAAATAAATCAATTGAAGACCTCGATGTGCCAGCCGTAATGGCTCCTGCATTGTATAGTTTTGTCCTGCACCATCACTGCCTTCAATGGTGCAAAGTTAATGTGAAGAGGCATTTGGCAGATGGCTGCCTTCTCTTCATGAAAGGATGTGAATAGGGATATTTTGCCTCTTTCCTTTCCCTTCCTGTGATCTCTCCACAAGGCACCAAAGGCACAGAGTGAAGCAATGGACATAAGACAGAAGCAGTTAGCGTTAGACAGTCCTTAAAATTTGTGTTTTGGTGGGTGAACTCATATTTGTCCCTCCACCCCTGCTGTGGGCTGTGAACAGGGCTGTTGTCTTTGGTCTTCTCTGTTTGGGAGTAGTCACTGAAGGTGTCTCAGCTTTAAAAAGCTCAATATTACACAGCAGAATGAAGCAAAGACTGATGATTTCTGACATGAGCTATCATACCGCTCATTCTTCATCTTTTAGAGCCCTGGGATCTAAGGGTCCTGATGCAACCCCATTTCAGCTTCAAAGAACTGATGCACTGACACACATCGCTTCATTACTATTGATGAGTTTTATATTAAGTTATATTCTTGAATGCACCACAAAGACGAGCACCTGTTGAGAATCTTATCATCAAATTAAAGGGATTTTAATTGTGGTTATCGGGCTCATACATATAGCTGGATCCTGCTACACTGACGAGTAGGTGGAGAACGCCCATTTAATTGTATTTATTGTTAGGCGTTGTAGGAGGAAGCCAGGTGAGGTAATGTTGGTATAAAGATCGAGAAAGTTTGTGTAAGGAGGATGTGGGCTGGGTCAAACAAACAGGACTTTCACCAAGAAGACCAGAGTTTGTGTCCCATGTGAAACCAATAATCAACATTGAGTTATGTTAACTAGGTAACATATCACATTATATTAGCAACAAAACAATTTATTTTAAGCCAAACCATTCTGTATTGTCTTAGTTTAACCATGTAGTATTGGCACCTGACCCCAACAGAAGTGAAAGTGAAACTCAACAGAACTGCTCCCATGCCAACGAGCCTGTTTAGACCTGGAATTAACATATGTGTTGTGTAATCCGGTCACAAGTGGACAGCACTAAATACAAGTCAAAACGACCACCAAGACGCATTGTGATCCGATCACTCAAACCACTTGCTGAGGTGGTCTGGAATGCATTTGGCCACACATTTTGCTGTGTAAACATTAATGCATCCTGATATGAAGACTATGTCATTGGTGCAGGACGTGGTGTTTTTTTTTGCTGAGAGTGCATTTTAGTTTGAGTTGGATGAAGTGTTGTGTGACCATCCCTTGTTTTGCCCTGTGAAAGGAGATGTGTTGGATTCTGCTGACAGTGGTATCTCCAACTGTACCGACACAACTGCTAACGTGACTAGCAAGCATGCTACAGAGCAGCTAGTAAAAGTGTGGATGTAATAACTGTGCAGGGCAGTAACGAAATCTGAACACAAGTGGACAACTGGAGACGCATTATACGCACAGGTGTGAACAGCAATTTGTCTTGGCTGTCCACTTGTTTGGCCCACTGGTTGATGAGAGTTCTGAGACATTCTCTCTGGGTTAATCACTATGGATGACCCCCATCACATTCCACATGCTAACTCAATCCAATGTTAATACAAAAATACTCATTTGTGCAGCTTTAAAGGGCCAGTGTGTAATATTTGGCATGGTTTATTATCAAATCTGAATCTGAATCTGAATATTCTACCCATTAATATGTTTATATAAGTGTATAATCGCTATAAAATAAAATTCGTTTG
>NC_065517.1:10886084-11017358 GCF_006386435.1 Epinephelus moara | reverse complement strand
TATAAATAAACCAACGAAGACAGCGGAAGGAAGGAAGAAGGAGGAAGAAACAGCAGAGAGTGTTAGTAGTTCGTCGATAGAGAGTAGTGAAAAGTAAAGTTTTTTTAGTTATAAAGTTTGCGAATGGACCACACTTACCACGCAACAGGAGAGAATGAACCTGAACCGTCATCTGCGAGGAAAAGAAGAGGCAAAGAGGGGCAAAGAAAACGGGACAAGCGGCGGCAGAGAATAAACATCGGTGAGGTTTTTCATCGATGGAGGGGGTTCATGAAGGACAAAGGGCTTCAATCCGACGCTGAAGTGACATTTTTTCTGCTGGACAGGTAAACTACTAAAATAAATGCTACTGTTTGTCAGCACGTAGTATAATAGCGTTACGTGTCGGATTCGACAAGTAGGGAGTGAGGAGGAGAGTTCGTAACGTTACATCATCTCCAGGTAGAGCAATTACTGTAAAACACTTGCGAAAATTTTAGTCTTATGTCAAAGGCATAACAGGCATAACATCCTCCCCTCCTCCTCTTCCCTCTCCGTGGCTGAGGCACGTTGCCTGGCCCTTCCTGCACCTCTTCCTCTCCCTTGTCTTCCTCCTCTCCCTCTCCCTTGTCTTCCTCCTCTCCCTCTCCCTTGTCTTCCGTCTCTCCCTCTCCCTCCCCTCCCTCCTCTCCCTGTCTCCTGTGGAAAATCACTCTGCAAACGCATATTATAATATGTAACGTTAACGGTTATCCTACCAACCTAACGATTATTTGCCACACTGTGCCATGACTTTATTTAGCATTACTGTGCTAATGTTTGCTCGTGTTATCAAAACAATTAGGAATAAAACACTCCTAACCTCTCACTGATAACCTATAACATATCGTAATATGGTTTAGATCTTCACCTCATTGCTCGTTGCTTCGGATATGTTACCGGCAGAGACGCTGCTCTCTGTCATGGACGACGCCATTTTTCCAAAGTGTTTTGGTCCTCGGAGGCCACCGTAACTTTGCCGACGGGAGGGATGAGCACAGGCAAGCGAGTGAGCGCTGCAATCTAGAATCTAAACGCCACATGTCACTGTTTCAACCCATTTTACACACTGGCCCTTTAAGTTTTGCATTTATTTGCACTTATGTTGTTGGAAGAAGACAAGAAAATACACAGACAAAAAAATAAGAGAAACTGCCAAACAGCCAATCAGACAGCTCTCTGTCAATGACTGCCTCATGCCAGTCAACAGTCTGACTCAACCACTGATACAGGCTGACTAGTAGAGTACCAAACTGCAAAAACGGCAGTTGGGCACACATGGCCCAACAGCACCCAATGTCAGACCGACTGTCTGCTGCTATCAGGGCCCAAAATATGGTGACAGCAGTTGTCCACAAGATGCCTCTCAATGTTATTGGTAATCACAGCGCTTTTCATTTTGCACCTTTTTCTCATCCTCCATCTGTGCTAGCAGCTGTTTCTTGCAAGGTTTGTGTTTTTGTTTTTTTCTTTTAATTTTCAGGTCTCAATAAGCTATTTATGAACAACTTTGATGCATCCTAAGTCAGTTGGTTACTGGGGCATGGACTTGGGCTATTTGAGTTAAAAATCCTTTAGTCATAGCCACCAATATTTAGGTTAATATTATAGTACAGCTATGAATAACTGGGCAGTACCCCAGATGAGCCATTGGCTTTATTGTATCCCAGCTGCCTGCCTGTATGAGGCTGCCTGACTAATGACTGTTGTTTGTTCTGATCTACTCTAATTAGGCCTGAGTGGAGGGATGGGAGCTGTTCCACCTGGTTATGTGAGAAAAAGAGCAGATGAGGTCAAAGAAAGCAGACACACCTTGACCTGCAACACGGGGGCCTGAATTTCCCACAAACACAGAGACTTTATTAGGATTAATGCAGAGAGCTGCAGAGCCAGTGAACTTTCCAGTGTGGTCTGTTGAAGTGAATATAATTGGGGAATTAATCATCTTGAAAACGTATTTGTGGTTCATCTGAGTCATTTAATACAGTCTGTTTGCAGTCTCTAACCTCCCTTGCCGATGGTTTGGCACTATCGGCCAGTTAAAGAGTCTGACTGGAGCAGACCACAGGGCTGATTGATTAATTGATAGTTATGTTAAGGGCAATTGGCAGGCTTTAACAATACAGTATCCGTTAGTACATCTTTTCTAAGCTTCTATTTAAAGCACATATCTGTTAAAGTTAGTTTTACGATTGTATAAACCAAGGCAGGGCTTGAAATACCATGTGCATATGCATAGCGGTGAATGTAAATTTTGAGCTGTGCACAGATCTCTCAGCTCTACCTGTAACTTGGTACAGAGAATATGTTGTGCAGGGCTCCTAACTCTCATGCACTGACCATGAGACTCACACAATTGACACTTTTCACATGCTACCATGCCACGGTTTATTTTTTCATGTAGTGAAAAATGAATTTATCACTGATAATGTCAGGATGCAAGAAGAGGACACTGACAGTGACACTGTATTTGTGGGAAATACAATCATATTGTTTATTTAAACCACTATGAATGTTACTTGTTCAAAAATTATGCTTCAGATAATATATCAATTATTCATTTGATCTAGCTCAGACAGACAGCGCATCAGAGAGAGAGTGAGTTACTGTACTCGAGAATTGCGGTACTTGGCATTCCGACACAATGCCACTATATCTTGTTAAAACAGTATTAATTAAAACAGTATTCATTTTTATGACAAACCCTTTGAATTCTTTTGATCAGAGGACACTTACGGACTAAAGGAGTATGAATAACTTAAAGGGTAATCAAGGAATGGACACACAATCTGACGTAGCCAACAATCCGTTTTTAATGACCGAAGAACCTCTATAAAAAAAACGAAAAGCTTTGCAACTGACCAAATGTCTAATTGGGACAGGTGTTTATTTGTCAAAATGCGTAGCCACACCTGGCGAGTAAAGGGGACTGGGCGTTTAATAGGGACTAGGCTTTTTATTGAAGTTTTACGGTATGTTCAAGATGATACTGACTATGGCCATGTAAAACTTGAAGTTATTTTTAGTCAACTCAAATTACTTTAAACACATTGACGATTCCTTCATATTTGAACTTTCTATTCAAATATATATGCATATGCATAACATAAATGCAGTACGTGTTAAGAAAAAAAGTTGCAGTGGTTGATGTTGTATATCTTTTGGTTTTTGGATTTCTTTGGGTGCCAAGAAAGGAGAAATCCACCAAATGGTGTGATCTTTTTCTTTCTTTTTTTGGTGTAGGTAAAATATTGCAATACTGGTACCAATGTAGATAATTTGATTTTGATACTTTTGATAAAATACATAACAATTTACTAACAAGTTCATCACATTCCTGACTGGGAGCAGACTGGGGGAAGAGCAGTTGAAGATGTCATATTTCTTCTAATGTATGCCCTGTTTATTCTACAGATGTTTGATAAATTGCTTGTGATGTTTCCCATATTTGCACATTCTTTTGCATTATGGCAACAAGCACTGATTCGGGTACAAGGTAACCACAATTTAGGCCCCTCTGGTCTGTCAGCAGTGGCCTCTGCTCTGCTGCATGCTGTGTGAATGTGGGGGGTGGGAGATCCCCGCCCTGCCCTATTGTACAGACAGAGAACAGAGTATGAATGAGATAAATGAAAGAGGGAAGTCTGCCTGTATCACCAAAACCTCCGCCAAAACCATGTTTTCTCCTTAAGCTGATATCACTCCCTGATGTCCACACAACTGAACGTAAAATACAAGTTTTTAAAAATGTAGATTAAAGCCACACCTAGAAGCTGTTTTAGGAGGACAGCCATACTGTGACAAAATTAACTGCATAAGCATTGATACGTGGGATATCGAATAAAAGTCCATTTTTTTAATACTTCATCAAACAGAACCACATTAAAGTGATGGATTATGTTACCCAACCCTATTTTAATTTGGCTAGATCAGCAGTCAAGCGGATTGACAAGTTAATAGGAAGGTTGACGATGTAGGTACCTTTAGAAAATGCAGGGAGATGGGAGAAAATCATTAGAGAGAAAAGAACAAAGAAAAAAGTGAACTCCAACGTAAGTTTTACAACGAAGCAGGTACTTTATTTGGGTTTATGTTTGCTGTTATTATTCAACGCATACAGTGGTTGTCAGTCTTTTTCAACATCCAGTGTATACTGCAGTAGATGAATTGGTTAGTCACTAATTTTCAAGAGTTGGTTTAGAAACTAATTGCTGCACCGTGATGAGTCATTGTCTAGTAGCAGGAATCCATGATGCGCCTCATGCTCATGAACCTCATGCCGCTCATGCCCATGCCCATGCTCATGAAGCTCCTGTACTCTCCGGGCCTCATGTACATCATCCTTCCTCTGAAGTGGGGCTGCTCGTACATCAGCCAGTGGCCCTCCATCACGTTGCAGGACATGCAGTTGGACATGCTGAAGCGGTCCATGATGTTCTCGCAGTCCTCCATCATCTCGTACATCTGCCCCATGAAGTTCTCCCTCTCATAGATCCTCATCCTGTAGGAACCTCTGTGCATGGGGATCATGCGGCAGGACCTGATGCAGTCGCTCATGCCCATCATGCTCATGTAGTCGGCATACTCGCCTCTCCTCATGAAGTACTGGTTTCCCATGAAGTTGGTGCGGTCGTAGACCATGAAGCAGCCACTCTCCACCCTGCAGGAGTGACAGCGGTTCAGGTAGGAGGACATGTCCGGGCAGTCGCTCATGCACTCATAGGAGCGGCCCTGGAAGTTCCTCTCCTCGTAGAAGATGATCTTGTTCATCATGCCCATGTTGCTGGGGTTCATCTTTGCCAGGTGTTGTCACTTGAGGCGATGCTGCTGCTGCCGCTGCTGGTGATGCTCTTGGAGCTGAACTGCTTGTCTACCTGTTGGAAAACCTTCCTTTTTATACCTGACAGGCAGAGGTCCCCTTTGTGAAAACAGCCTGACCCAGCAACATACCATAGAAGACCATAGAGAACTGAGGGTTGTCCATTTTTACCGCTGTTCCCCCAAAAGACCCGACGAATCCTTTCAGACAAAACCTTTTTCAAAGGGTTAACACGAAACAATAGCACCTTTGTAACTCCTGCAAAGCTTACATCACCGTACAGCACAAAACCATCCTTAGCTTTGGAATTTTGCTTTGTAGTGTTGTCTCATTCTTAGCAGTTTGCCAGAACCACCATTAATATTGTCAAAGAAGGTTGGTTATGTAAAAGGTTTGCATATTCTAACAGACTGACAATATTCTCAATCATTTATTGAATATTTTAGAGCAGTCACTTAAATGAATGTCACTGATGTTACATGTTCACAGTGATTTCCACATATACTTTAAAAACATACTGACAGTGCTATATTTACATTTATATAAATTCAATTGAGTTTGTTACAGTGTTAATTGTCTTGTCAAGATAGATGTCTCTCTGTCTTCAAGGTGAATTGAGGTTTGCAGGGTGTCATAGATTATAAAACATTCAGCTACAACATACCCTGGTGAGTTAATGTGTCTCGGTCACAACTAAGGCTGGGTATTGGTACTCGGTAAGGTATTGACGAAATAACCCAGTGCCAAGTAGTATTGAGACTTCTCCAGTCAAACAATACCTGCTTTTGATCCTTTTTGCAGGAGTGTGGACTTCTGGACTTCACAAATTCAGTGACTTTAAATTCGACTTGACAAAATCAAAAAAGACTTGCAACTTGACTTTGACTTTTACACCGATGACTTGTGAGTTCACTTTGACCTGAACCTTTGACTTGAAAATTCCTAATAACTTCCCCAAAGCCAGTGTAGGAGGAGAAAGTTATGAACATTTATCCAATATGAGATGAGTTAAATACAACAAGACAGGATAGAAACATACAAAATTTATTCTGTTGTGGAACTGGTTAACAGTGTTACGTGAAAGTACAGCATCAGCACTTCTTTTCCTGATTAAGTTGTTTTTACAAACTTGTTTTAAGAGATAAATACAAATTTTAAGAAGCATTCCTGGCATTACATTTGGTGAAGAGCACATTATGACTTGCTTAGGCCTCAAAACTCAAAGGTAAGGACTTGGGACTAGATTTAAGACTTGTCAGTCTTGACTTGGGACTTGACTTGACACTATAGTGAAAAGATTTGAGACTTGCAAAACAATGTGTTGGTCCCACCTCTGCCTTTCTGTACCCAGATCTAGACAAAACTGACAATTTATATGTCACTGCAAGCGTTCTTGGATTTAACACAACATTTTATTGGCCCACTACCCCAGCAGCTACAATCCATACCGACTGTGTCCAGCGCAGCGTGATTGACAGAATTGTTTGTATAATTATTTAATAAATACTCTAATCATTTGAAGACTTTTAAAACGTATTCATGTAAAAATGATTTGGATGGGGAGCAGTGGAGGTGGCATTTTACAGAACTGAATGCTTCCATTTGTATGATGGGTATTGAATGAAGTAGAATGAAGTAGAAAACAGTCAAATGAAGTATTCATTATACATTACTATAAGTATAACTTTAAGTGTACTGGTATTGGTATGGTTACTTTTATAATACACTCTGCCCTGGTCACTACTAGTGTCACTTTTAGTTGATTCTCTGGTTTCAGCATATCCAGTTCTTGTCAAGTGGTTATATCGGACCGTCTTTATAGTATCCATGGCATGCAGCCACTTAACGTGGTGTTTTGGCAGTAGTATTAATAGTAGTAGCAGTACCTTGACAGATGGGACTGACTTGACTTGACTCTCCACCTGCTGAATGTCGCTTTTTAATCCTCACTACTGCTCTGATTCAGTATGGAGGTTTTCAAAGAGCTGAAGTGCTTACTTCCATTTTAACAAGAAATGTATTTGTAGGAAACTCCTGGAGAACAGTTGATCCATTATGTTGTTGTAATAGCTGGAATTTAAGGCCAGTGTCAGTGTAATTACTCATGAATACAGCTGTATTGTTTAGAAATGAATTGCATCTATTGTTTGAGACAGATGACTGAAAAAAGGAAGCAGAAACAAATCCAGTCACAGAAAAGGTGTCACACTCTCCTAGTGAAACTCGTCATTGTCAGGTCAACAACTAAACTGGCAACTAAAGAAGAAGGAACAGAGGAGACATGTGGTAGCCTTTCAACAACAGAAGGAAGTTGTGGTAGGTGGAATACAGTATGCCATTGATTGTTGTACGTTGGAATTTGGCAGTAACTATACTGGAGGGTTATACGGGGAATTCTGTATCCAAAAACACCGTCTGTCCACTTACTGTCCCACTGTCTTTCTTTTTTACCTTCTCTGTACTTGCTCTTGAAATCTTATCAAACAGAGTTCTAAAGCATAGTATAAACTAAAAGGACACTTGAAGAGTGCAGATCCTGCCAAGGCCAAATGCCCTGTCTCAGTGTTAACGTCAGTGGAAAATAATTTGTGTATCCACCCTGTGATCCTGATCTGCTCCAAAATTTAATGGGCTCATCCTTGGCCTACACTACACTCCACTAAGTTTCATGAGAAAAGGGCCAGTAGTTTTCTTTTTTTTTTTTTAAATTCTGCTGACAGGCAGCAAACCAGCAAAGAAGCAAACCAAACCGGAAACACAGCCTCCTTGTTGGCTAAGGTAACGATGAAAATAATATCTCAGTTACAGACATGGCTGACAAAAACGTACATGAATGCCTGTCTTTAAAAGATGTATTTAAATTAGCACTGAGGCCACACAGCAAGAGGGTCCTGACTCTGAATCTGCGAGGCAGCTTGGGGCCCTCCTCTGTGGAATTTGTATGTTCTCCTAGTTACAACGTGGGTTTTTTTCCAGGTGCTACGGCTTCCTCCCACAGTCCAGAGAAATGCAGGTGGGGTTACTTGGGTTAATTGGTGACTCTAAATTACAGTAGGTGTGGATGTGAACATGAATAGTTGTTTGTCTCTATGTGTTAGCCCTGTGATTGACTGGTGACATGTTCAGGGTGTACACTGCCTCTCGCCCAATGTCAGCAGAGTTCAGCTCCAGCTCCCCTGTCCCCAGAAAAGCATGAGCAGTTACAGATAATGGATGGCTGGATACGAGAATGTTGATATAGAACTGGTGAATACTTTTGGCTGACCTCAGCTACAGATATCCGCCCCTTCAGAACTGCCATAAATGTTTTAGTCGAGCATTAAAAGGGACAATAGAAATATTGAGCAGCAACAGTGTAGAGCTGCTAAGTAAAGATACAAGGCAAAACTACTAATGTAAAAGGCTGCTATTAACAAAGAAGTTGTAGGTGACTGAAACCAACTCCAGTTTCATGTAAACTGTGACCATATCACTTTCACTTCTTATTGGTTCCAGTATTGCTTCACTCAGCATACCACTCTGTTTTGTTTCTCTTGAGCTTTGTGGCTTAGATGTTTTCTCCCTCGGCCATGACAGCGAAGATGAAAGCATTTACGCCCTCATTCATGCAGGACTTGCAGCAAATGAGGCTGATCATGTTTTTACATAAATGTTTTACTAAAGATGAAGACTCCCTGAAGCCCATACAGCTCAGTGGCTCAGCTGTATATTGGGACAGCGATGTTGCGATCAGCTGACTGAACCATAACACTGGATGTTATCGTACTGCCAACAACACTTTGCTGTGTGGCCACTCCATTAAACTCAACATGGTTGTTAAACTGAGTTATGGCATCTCTGGATGCTGTTCCAGGTTGAGCAAACAGCAAATGTCAGCACTAAGTGCTCGTGTTCTCCTGCGGTGTTTGTCCACAGAAAGTATAGGGTGTGGAAGAGACGGAGCAGCAGAGGAATTCCTGTGCCGTTGCTTTAGGGAATGTGCCTCGACTCCTAACATCACTGTAATATACAGTAGGGCTTGTACCAAACTATAGGTTCAGTGCTGTTACTGGTAGCACAATTACCATCAAGAATGAAAAGCTAGGGAATAGAATACCTTAATTACATACTTAAATCTGAAACCTGAGGATAAGATTAAAGGGATGGTTTACCCCAAAATCCAAATCACATATTTTTCCTCTTACCTGTAGTACTGTTTATAAACCTAGATAGTTTTGGTGCTGGAGATATCGGCCATAGAGAGTTTAACCTTCTTTCCAATACAATGGAACTAGATGGCACTCAGCTTGTGGTGCTCAAAGCGCCATAATAATACATTTGGAAAAACTCAAATATTTCTTTCGGGAAATCATGACCCGGTTACTCAAGATAATCCACAGACCTTGTTGTGAGCAATTTCATGTGGAACTATTTTCTTTTTACCTAACTACACCCACCAACCATATCACCTCGCAAAGGGAGGAGCTCAACAAGTTTCCATTTATAATGTATTCCATCAGCTGAGAATCTGTATGCAAGAACAAAATCCTCCAAACAAAAGTCTCTACACACTCTTTCCCTCTGAAAGAAAAACCTTTTAATCCCCTTTCTCACCGCATAAAAAAACCACTAACACCTACTAACATCTGGCCTTTGTATGTAATGGGAAAAGTTGTAATTGGCATTCCCAACCAGATCAGATGACTCTGTAGTAGTCATGGGTAGTTATTGGCTCTGGCTCGGATTGTTAGTGATGACTTTAGCATTGTATGTATGTATGTATGTATGTATGTATGTATGTACGTATGTATATATATATATATATATACATATATATATATTTATATTTATCTATTCAGCCTTTCTTGCAAACAGCTCCATGCAGACTTCTGTTTGCTAACCAGTTTTACGGCCGGCCTTGATGTCGAACATGACACACCAAAAAAAAAGAAAAACACAGAAAGGCATACTTGTCTGCAGCACAGCCATGTACATGGCTTTAGACTACTGGAAATTGGAAAGGAGTGTATAACCTATTTTTAATGGGTTTTCCTTGTTTAGAAAACCTGCACACATGCGCTAACGTTGGTGGGAAGGGGGTATTACAGTTCTGTAACCCAGGACCAGATATGTTTTTTTATAGCTGGTTATAATTGTGACCTCTGAACATAACCTGCTCTGGAGCAGGTTAGCCGTGCAGCATAAGTTACCATGGAGATCTACCCAAATTCAAAGAGAGCCACCCTCATGACGTTGAAAACTCTGGCTGTAGGCTCAACATTCCAGCTGACCACCAATGTCATTAGATGTTGATATCTGGTTGAATTTAGGTTGTTAGGCCAGGTGACCAAAATTCAATATCAGGACAACGTCTAATGTCAACGTCAGTTTGACATAGGATACTGATGACAGGTGACATTGATATTTTGTTGGCTTTAATTTGTGTTGTCAAATAACCAAAGTCCAATCTTCCAAATGCCTCATACCAACGCCATCTTGACATAGAAAAATTACATTTAGTCCTGTAAAATTTTCATTTTAACCAAAATTTAATGTTTGTTTGACGTAAGAGTTCAACATCTTTCCGACGTCATATTGACATCAGGTGCTAACTGGAATACTTGGCTAACCCACTAATCTCACTTGTGGTACATTTCTCAGTAGGTTCTTTTCTGTTGCATTTCTGACACATTAGCTGTAGCCGGTCGTCAATTCACATGTCATTTCCAGCAGCACTCTGGCGCCTATATTATTAAAACACATTTGCCATTACCAGTCAATCTTCGGGATTAGAGTTAGTCACTTAAGTCCAATATTCACTGTCCTTTTAGGCCTGTTTTTGGTCTTCACCAACTCCTTAGAAAAGTATCTGTCTCTTTAGTTGCTGAAGTCTCCACTATGTTCATCAGAGATTTTAGAGCTTTTCCACTGAAAACATCTGGTGCTGGAAAAAGGTTGATGAAAGTGCTGAGACTGAACCAAAACAGCGAGCCAAAAGAGTGGAAGAAACTCGAGTGGTCACTATGAGCCCTACCCTACCATTACACATGAGCTGTATTTCCTACAAACACTCTCGGAATCGTACCCTTACAACCGGAATATATCCCGTACGGACATGTACCTAAACTCTAGATATGTTTAGCGCTTCCACTGCAGACAGTACTCTTAAATGTCGGCGGGGTTGTTACTCACTGCTCCAACCAGCTCTCGCTATATTTCTAGAGGAAAGTCTGCGCCTCGTTGATTGTACGCGCAGTGGGGTTGTGTGCCGACATTTCAGAACAAAAAAGAACAGGCTGGAGTATTTAGAGTCTCTGTCGCAATTGACGGGAAATTTAAAAATAGCGGGTTTGTGCATTGAGTCAAGTAAGAGTGTCAATTCTCTACTGACCAATCAACAGACTGCAGTGTTTCTAGCTCCACCTTTTAGTATCAGATCAGTGTGCTACGTACCTAAACAGAGGGGTAGAAAGAAACGAGACCATCCAAAACTTTAGACAATGGAAACACAAAAATAACCATTCTAATGTGTGACAAACTGAATTGAACTGAACTGGACTGCTTGGTGGAAACGAGGCTGTAGTCATTTGCTCCATTGTTGATATTAAAATTGTGTTTACTGCAGCTTTAAAGAATGCATGTCCCCAGACTGAGGTCATGGGACCTGAAATTGCCCAATTTCGCCACACACTCCACTGACCCTTTTTGACATGTATCACAGCACTATCTGCCTAGGCGTCATGCCTTACTTCCCTGCTGTGATATGTATTAGATCCGTACTTCCTGCATTCCAGCATTGGGCAAGACTCAGGATTATATGTTCATTTACAGGATTTCATTTACCAAAATGTGTTGAAGGAATGCAGGAAACAGACATCCTAACATGTGGTTCTGATATAAAATATTCTGTTATTTCAAGTAATTATTTGCAGTGTGTTCATGTTGCTATCAGCCAGTTCGCCACAGCCTTCAAATGTGCTCATTCAGAGTCAGGTAGGTCTTTGTGTGTTCCTGATTTGAATTTGTTATCTACAGCAGAACATCCAACACAAGCAAAACAGATTTGACAGGAGAGGTCAAGAGGCCACAGGCTTATAATGGACTTCCTAAAAAATTTCTTCTCTGGAACATACCCTCTGAAACTCAGTAATTGTGTTGCGCAACAGCTTTGAGCTCAAACATTCTAAGGGATAATATTGTCATAATAGTAACAGTAGTGTTTAACTGCCAAATCATTGTGAGAAGACATATTACCACTTTAAAATTACACATTTATTATGCAATCTAGGAAAACAACCTATTGAACTAGCTTGCATGTGGAAAACAAAATCCCTGAAACAAACTGTGTGTTTTAAGGCCAGGAGCCAAAAAAGGTTGAGCGGCACAGCTGTTGATACACGATCGGTTCACTGATTAACTGAGCTCTGATAAGAAGCGTTCAGCTCGGTGTGTCAGGAGCCCAGACTCCTATTCTGCTTTCTCAGGGTAAACCAACACAGTGCAGCAGTGGCGGCAGGGGATTTAATGTTAACTTGTCATACAGAGTAATTGCTGCTCATTACGCTGCACACAGCTGGAGAGCAGCCCAGCTACAAACCAGGATGCGTCTACTCCTTCTCCAACAGTTAACTTCAGCGAACAGCTGTTTATCTTCCACAAGAAACTTTATGTTCTACGTTTCGGTGATGTACGGAAAGCAGAAATGAGTGCTAGTGTTCATGTTTGTTTGCATGTGTGTTTGTGGTTATGTAAAGCTTAAAAGGAAGGGCAGTTGAGAGCTGAGTAGTTATGTTATAGACAGTTGTCTGTAAATGTCTTGACAACTCATGTTGTAGAAAACAGGAACTTAACTGCAGTGAAAGCACTTCCTTAAATCCTCATTTGTGTACTTTCAGAATCTATTCGGCTTAACATGACACTTAAGTCACTCACAGTTCTTAAAGTACTCGTTATCATAAAGTATTGAGTAGTCAAATGTTTCTTGTCTTTAACAAGACACTCGAGCACAAAAATTTGCTTCTGTTTAAGTTTTGAGAAATGTTTTAGAGAAAGATTCTACTTTACAAGATGTAGCTTTAGTGTGTAAGTAAACTCCTGGCCTTTGAAATAGTAGCTAGCATTTACCAGAGCTTTCACTCATACTGCACATGATTTTACATGACCAGAGCTCCATAATGAGGACATTTGATGATAATCCAAATTGTCTCCATGACATCTGAGCAATTCCATCTGCTGAAGAAGGCCAGAAGTTGCAGGTGGAAGCTTCCAAAAAAGCAAGTGAGCGGACCTTGAACTAAGATTATTTTGCTGAAATAGAAGTCCTAAAAGCATTTGAAGTCTCATTTTCCCTTAATGCTGAAAGAACTTGGAAGTAATAATCAAAATGAAAGGGCTCAAAGAAGTTGAACCATGACTGAAAAATGCTGAAATGTCTGTAGTAACTGTGAATAGCAAAAGGAACTCAAAGTGTCAGTTGATGCTGATGTCCTTAAAGTAGTGAGGCTGAGCTCAAGTGTAAAAACTGAAAGATATTTGTTGAAGTGTCAGCTGAAGTGTGAGCACTAAACACAGTTTAAAAAGTGTGAAATATTATATGAAGCATAAGTGCTAAAGGGGTTGTCTCCCTTTGCTTTGAGACACATTTAAAAACAGTATGGCCGACAACTTTTAAAGAGAGCAGGTTTTTTTTAATATTTAGATGAATGTATATAATTTTTTTTTGTGTAAGTCCTAAAAAGTCCTAAAAGGGGTTGAAAGTACTGAAAAAGTACTGAAATATGACCCACATGAGGTAAATCTGTGACACACACTAAAATGAGTTGATATCACCTTTAACTTTATTCAAAAACTGTAAATCCTGTCACCTAAATAGTGACTTATTTGATTAAAAAAAAGAAGCTCATTTAAATTTATTATAAAACATTTTATGTATGGTTAGTGTGTGAAAAGGGGAAGTTGTTTTGTTTAGGCTAGTATTTTTATGTTATGCTGCACTAACAAACTACCCGAACCACTCAGAAACTATAAGATGTAATTGCATTTATGTATCTCAACTATGCCGTTTACATTTTTTATGCCTAGTCTGCATTATCAGGAGCTGTATGCATAACTCAAGTTGACTTGATTCAAAATGAATAAAGTAAAAAAGGCTGAATTTTGTTTTTTAATAACATGTATGTTTGCTGCTAAAACAAAAATGCACTTTAAACGTGCTAAAATTGAAGTCCTGGAAGGAGTTAAAGTTTGCTTCTAAATCAAAATGGCCAAAAGGATTCAAAATGTCAGTGTGGAAGTGATAAGAAGAGCTGGAAGTGTCAGTTGAAGTGGAAAGCCTAAAAGAAGTTCCAGTTCCAGTATAAAAACTGAAGTGTAAGTGCTGAAGGAGTCTGAAGTTTCAGCTGAAGTGTAAATGCTGAAGGAGTATTAAGTTTCAGCTGAAGTGTAAATGCTGAAGGAGTTTGAAGTTTCAGTTGAAGTGTAAATGCTGAAGGAGTATTAAGTTTCAGCTGAAGTGTAAATGCTGAAGGAGTCTGAAGTTTCAGCTGAAGTGTAAGTGCTGAAGGAGTTTGAAGTTTCAGCTGAAGTGTAAATGCTGAAGGAGTTTGGAGTTTCAGCTGAAGTGTAAATGCTGAAGGAGTGTAAATGCTGAAGGAGTTTGGAGTTTCAGCTGAAGTGTAAATGCTGAAGGAGTTTGGAGTTTCAGCTGAAGTGTAAATGCTGAAGGAGTCTGAAGTTTCAGCTAAAATTGACGTTTGCTTCTGAATCAAAACGCCCAAAGGGATTCAAAATGTCAGTGTGGAAGTTATGAAAAGAGCTGGAAGTGTCAGTTGGAGTGGAAAACCTAAAAGAAGTTGCAGTTCCAGTTCCAGTTCCAGTGTAAAAACTGGGAAAGATGTTCATTAAAAAAGTGTAAGAGCTGAAGGAGTTTGAAGAATCAGCTAAAGTGTAAGTGCTGAAGGAGTTAGAAGTCTCAGCTGAAGTGTAAGCACTAAAGACTTAAATAGAGCTCAAGTATGAAACGTTGACACGATAATAAAGTGGCAGTTGAAGTTTAATCATAAATGGAGTTGAATGTATCTCTTTGAGGGGAATCACCGAAAAACTGTAATGCTGCATTCACATATTCAGGCAGATGGTAGACGGCAAACCGGATATGATTTAAGTAGATGAAAGCTGGACTGCAAAATTAGGAGAGGCTGGCAGAGAATACTAGTGAAGGTAGTGGTAGACAGCATTGCTGTCCAAAGTTAAGATATTTTAACTTTTGACATCCTTAGTGATTGAATTTACGTCATCGCGTATATAGCCATGCATGTTTTAATTTTGCTGTCATGCCATTCCGTCAGACTGTTTTTTACCATGCTGTCCAGATGGTGTTGTCCATTTGCCGTGTACCATCTACCGTCTGCCTGACTCCATATGAAAGCAGTGTAAGTCCTATGGCTTAAATAGGTACAGTTTGTTAAAGATGACTTTTTTTAAGATTTTGAGTATAACTTGCAGAACCACTCAGAAGATACCAAATGTAATAGTACAAGCACCTTTGGATCAATCGTGCTGTTTCCATGCTGTTTTCTTTTTTAATGCCTAGTCTGCATTATCAGCCCAGATGTGTAGCTTCCACTGACTTCTGCATTTTGAATGTAGACAAAAAATAAAGGAAACAGTGGTTTGTGTGTGGAAGTTGGTCATTTGGCATTCCTGTTTTATTGCCAGCATTTCAGTCTGAAACGGATTTAATGTAACGACTTATGACATAGAGTAGTTAATGATGTCATAGTGGTCATGAGGCATTTTGCATGATGGAAAAAAATGACTACAAAACAGCAAATGTTTATGCTGACACATAGCCACTGGAGACCATGTGGGATTGTACGTTTATGCGAACTACCTTAACCTTTGCAATGATTAATTGAGCTTTAACTGATGGCTTTTGCTTAAGGCGTGTACTCTAGCAGAGAGATAAATTACAATGCTGAATGAAATATAAAGAAAAGGGAGTTCCACCATACAAGTCGACACCGTTATTAACTGTGTTAATGTGCGTCAGCTGAGGCTATATTCTGACTGCAAATGACTCCCTTGCACAAGAAGAGAGCTGTTTGCTGCACTGTTGAAAATTTAATGCTCATTTTAAGGCTGCAGTTTAAGCACTTCTTCTGCCTGCACTTCAGAATAAGGTGCCACGCTCATATTTCTTTATTTATCATATTGCTTTATCTGCATAAAAACATGAATCCCTAATGGAGGACTCACTCACATAATGTGATGTGAGTTTTCCATTAGGGATTCATGTTTCCATGCAGATAACTACATTGTTCTGTCTCAGTCCGTGATGTAAATGTGCAGCTCTTCACATATTGCTGCTACAGAACAAATGGGTTCAGCTGCCGGGGCAGCAGGCAGTTGAGCGCTAACACGTTTAGCGGCCACAGAGGTCACAGAGCAGCAGCAGCAGCCGGGTGCTGATGTGCTCATAGAAGCTCAGCCAGCCGTTCTTAATGACATCGCTCAGTGACGACGACGCTGATTATGTAGAGCTCCTCTCGTCAGGCCGGGGAATAAGTGTTGACAGTCACATTGTGTCGTGAATGCAGGTTGACCCCTTGGAGGTCAGGGGAAGAGTTGCACTATGATGTCACAGGTCAGCACGTGTTGCCTACAAAGTGTGGGAGAGGGCCTGTCCAGAGTACTTCACTTAAAGTGAAAGTTTTGATTGGCTGTTTTGGTGAAGAGAAAAGAAATTAAAATCTTAGACTCTGCTTGTGAAGCTCATTGCATCTACAAACACTGACTAAACAATGTGAAGCATTTATCACTCTTGTTTACGGTTGCTTTTTTTACTGGGATGCAGAAGTGTAGCCGAAATAAAGGAGCTGTTTTTTCTTCCCAGCCTTATGTGATCGGAATAGTGATTGAGAAACGTAATGTTTGTGCTTAAATCAGCCTCTTGGAGGCCCACTGTGAATGCAAAGTGTGAAAAGCCCAGATTTGCATTTGCAAGTAAAACTCCTACAATTACTAATGAGCTCTATTAATCATATACCAACTTTGCCAAATTCAGTGAACAGACACAGTAATGTCAGTTACACAGCAAGTTTTTATCAGCTAACGTTAGCCACATAAGCTACTGGTCATACCAGACCAAGTGAGGCTATTGCAGCAATATAAATGAACTTAAATGAGAAAGTGTGTATTTTATTACAAGTTATATTACATTTGTACAGTGTTCTGCACTTTCACACTTCTCAAAAGCTGGCTCAAAGTTCAGTTCACACAGATTAAAATGAACTAGTTCAAGTTTATGGTTCACAAGTTGAATTTTGAACTAAGTTGACAGTCCCAAAAATGATTATGTTTTACTCGCAGATATTTCCAAAGAATTGTCAGATGCTTCAACTCATTTCAGATTTGTTGGTGATATGGCTGACGTTTGGACTTGTCTTGTCAGACCTGGCAGGCATAATTTGCGTAGAAATGTGCGACTTTTTTCCATTTGTATTTGTAATGTACTGATTTGTTAGATCCTTCAAATATTCATATGAACTGGCCTCAGCATTGCTGTTGTGTGTGTGTGCTGTGTTTTGTCGGCATGCTGGGTGCTGTGATGGTGTGTTCCATTTGTACTGGGAAGTTAGAATTTCTTAGTTCAAGTTCTTAGACAGTTGAACTGAAACACCCCTTAGAATCTGATTTCCAACTTGGAAAGTCAGTGGAACCCCACAATCTCCTGACCTCAAAATCCAAAATGGCTGTTCTGCACATCAACAGTAGTGAAAGCTGTTGTAAAATACTGTTTATTAGCACTTCTGTCTTGTTTGTGTCTCACTAAAACGGTCACACACACAGTCCTGTCCAACTTCCATCTGTGGACATGTTGCTACAGTGTTTGTATGTGCAAAATGCAGCATAATGCGCTGTTATCAACTGATACCGCTGACAATAGCTAACCTGGCTTGAACTTTTATTGCTAATAACACTTTGGTTTTCCAACTTGTTTTACTGGAACACGATCCACTCGGGTGTGATGTAGTTCCCAGCTCTGACCTTTGACCTCCAAGGTAAATAGAATGCAGTATAGATCCTTGGGTGCCTTAAAACGAGTGTTGGTAACTGTTGTTAACAAGGTTTGCGTTCAAGTTCATAGGTTGCACACTGATGAGTTCAGTTCACTGCTAACCAAAAATATAAGAATGTTAATTGAAGACACTCTCTTAGCACATTTGCCAGTTAATAATGCAGGATGTCATTTCATCTTTCGAAAGTTACACTCCTTTAAAGTTCAAGACAGTTTTAAACATTTGTTTCTTTCACAATGGTTTTATACCTCCATCAGTCACATTTTGGACTGTCAATCAGTACAAGAGGATTACACTGCACCAACAGTCAACTGTGCAAGACAAGTGCCTTGAACATAAATACTTTTAAAGTATTTTGGGGAGTGTTTATGTTTTAATTCAAGAGATACAGAAGAGAAATGACAGGAAAGAAGGACAATATATAACCTAAATCAGCCAAACTTGTGGGAACATTGTGGTTCATGGTTGGTGCCTTAAACCCTAGTTCTCCCAGGGCGCCCCAGCCAAGCATAAAATTAAAGAATAAGACCAGAGTTAGAGAGTACAGGAGGCTTTCTTCAATTCACAATTTACTGAATATTAGCTAAATTGAAAAATGGCATAAAAGGTAGAGAGAAATGCACAGACTACAACATCTTAGTGGAAGACAGGATAAAAATTGTGAAAAAAACAATAGCTATGTTTCCATCCAAGAGCGATTTGAATCATTGGGAAATGTGCNATAACTGTTTCTATCCCCCGTTTTGCAAATCAACATTTTTTCGAATCAACCAAAACCCGGCTAAAGTGAGCGTATTTTAGTTTGTGCGAATCAGGGGATTTTAATTACAATTTTGGCATTTCCATCATAATTTTCTGATGCGATACTTCTAGATGCACATCTAAACAGGCTGATGGAAACATGGCTAATGAAATGCTTATGTGTGACGCAGGGGTCGCGTTAACCGGATATTCTTGGTCATTGACCGTTTTTTTTTTTACAACAATGACCGGAAAATCTAAAGGCTGTTGGTCATTTTGACCGGTTGCAATTACCACCCCTGCCCACTTGGCGGCGGAGTGCACAGTCAGTGGTTTAAGTGGCTGCCCTTTTCACACTGCAGAGAAAAAGTCATTCATCTGCTTCATGTAGCGTTGTTGACATAACGCCCTGGACACACCGGACGTGGAACCGAAGCATGGCGCCCAGCAGCGGAGGCAGTTTTCAGTCAGCGCCCATGTTAACCTATCTGACTGTCCACACAGGCCGCTGAGCAGAACATTTGCTAACGTTAGCTAACATTAGGTTACATTAGCTAGCTAGTGTTCAAAAGCTGTAGCAACAAAACCCCTAAGTGTATTGAACTGAACACGGGAGCTTTTTATTGCTTATAAGTTCAACTTTTTATTTGTAAGAGGAAGAATGTGGTATTTTTAATTCAAAAAGTTACACTGTCTCAATTTAAATGTTTTTGAATCATCCAGTAAAACACAGTGGGAATGGCAGCCCATGAAACTCTCAGTGGATTCAGTTATCTATGTATCATGCTCCTGTCATAGCTTCAGCTCATGGATAAGATAAGCATCTACTGTGCATGTGTGACCACCACCCGCCTTCAGCTGGTACAGCTCATTACACTAGCGGTATTGTTTACGAGGGTATGCATATGCACACAAGCATGTATATATGTACAAAGGAATGCATGTCCACCAGTGTGGGCTTGCTGTGATTTGGTTCATGACACTGTCAAGTTTTTTTTACCTCCTAGTGTAAAAGGCTGGATGGTTACATCAGTGAGTCGGTGGCTCGGATTGTCTAACACTTGGCACGAGAGTCGGATTGCCATCACAGTTCTTTTATATGTAGTCACTGGGTGATTCTTAACACTTTGCACAGAGGTCACATATCTCAGAAAGTAACAGTGTGACTTTCAGTGAGTTTGCTGTGGACATTTATGCTCCCTGGAGGGTGAATCCTTTTGAGTATGATCTGTTTTCAAAGAGGAAAATTAAGTGTATTTTAAAAGGTCAGTATGAGTAGACTGTTGAGGTACACTTGTGCAATGCAGAAAGACTGAAAAGCTCCAGAGAGAGGTAGGAAATGAAAAAATATTCAGCCCAGTATCCCTTGGAATTCTAATTGTATTGGACAATTCTGCAGCTCAGGATTTATACCTGATTATATGTGATTAGAGCTGTCACTTTGTATTTGAAATTTAAACCGTCCATTGAGTGTGGGGGGAAAAAATAAACATTAAAACTGTAATGACATGTTTGAATTCAAAATTTGCAGTCAGTAAGCACAGCAGACTGTTTGAAGTAGTTTGACTTGTGGTCCAGCAAAGCTTTGAAAAGCCTGACCTACTGCCCTGTTGACCTGCCAGTAAACTAAGGTAATATAATAAAATGGACGAGGATACTAGCAAGCAGAACTGTGCTGATCAGATAATCATGACACTGAAGAGAGGCAGTTTATGGAGGTATTTTGGGTTCAACACCATGGATGTCAGATGACCAGTAAAGAAGGCTGCCTACTTGGCTGAAGCAGCTGCCTTAAAAATGTATAAAAAATGATTTTGTGGGTTCCTTTGAATGCTTGCACAGCTGCAGGACATTCATACGGGGGAAAAAATATTAGGACAGACTTTGATTTCAGTGGATTTTTGCCTTTGTTCCAATTATTTCATACCTTCAGGTCATAGCTAGCTGGCTGCCAAAATGAGGGAACGTCTTATCAATTTAGTTTCTAATATTGTACAACTAACATCCACTAACTGGTGGATGAAAAGGGGGCAGTCGATCACCGACTATCAGCTGTTGTTGCTATTCGAATCAGGTTTCTGTTTGCCGTTCTCTTCCTGCTCTCTCATGCCCATTTGGCATGAGCTAACACAGCAGCAGCTCAGTGAACTTCCAACACTAAGCCATCAACTAGGGATGTTTCCCCTACAATGCTACAGGCCCGGTGAGCTGCCATGCCTACGAGACCCCCCACCAGACCTATGCCAGGCAAAAAATCATAAACAGACGGAGGCTCTCATCGCTCTCTAAAGCCTCGGCGGCTTCCCTTGAGGCCTCTGAAAACACTACGCCATTGAAAGACGGAGGTTTCGCTGAAAACTGAAGCCTGTAACCCCTGGCTGGCAATGGTTATAAACACCCAGGGGTGACCTGCGCATGTGCGCCATTCTTCCTCTTTGGCCTGGGGGGTTGAAGCTCAAAACTGGAGCAGCTGCGCTCTCTTGCGGCGACAGTCTGCACTACACTCTTTTGTTTTCTGTCTTTTAAAATAATCGATAATTGATCATTAATTTTTTTTGATGATTGAATAATGAATTTTGATCGTTTGCCCATCCCTACTGCCAACCGATCCCAACAATCTCACACCAACACAAAAACACCTCAACTGTCATTTAACCCGTTCATAAACATTGGGTAACGTTAGCGGTGTGATGCTAATCCTGCGATAGACGGAGAGAGAGAAGGGCAAGGAGGAGCTGAGCAAATCGATACGCTGCATGCAGCTCTACAATTAAATTAGATTTTGCCTGTTTTTAAATAGTCAAAGTTGCAGTGAAGTTGGGCGAAGTCGTGAAGAACTCACGGGAATTGGCTCACTTTGCGTTAATTGTTGGGATTGCAGCATCCTGGAGGGACTGAATTATGCACTGTTGCATTGCATCTGATGTCTCACCTGCTATCTTACCACCCAACTGAGGCATCTGAAACAAGTGTAGCAACATCAACTGTTCAACCTTGTCTGATGCAATACACAGAGTGCAGCTGCATGACACCACAGAGGAAAATATTAAGAGCATACTGAAGGATAAGACACTCTTTCTAACCACCGATGGATGGACACACATGCTCATGTGACAGTCGGAGCTCAGTTTATCTCAGACTTGCATTACACTGAATTACATGTTCATTCAACATTCATTCAAACTTGACTTGTTGAAAATGTGACAACCCTCTTCCAGATTGGGAAAAAAACATAATCCAGGGAGCATTATGTTTTCTCCAAAACTATTTAGTAGAGCAAATCAATGGATTTGAAACATGAATGACCTCATGCTCTTGGCATATTTCAGTCCTGTATTTCCTAAACAACACTGCTGAACACTGGAGGGACATGAGCTGGAGTTCTTTGTTGTAAGTACAGGGTAGAGAATGCCTAATCTTTCAATGGCAAAACCTGGCAACCCAGCGGTTCCATGCTGGCACAGAGGGGGTGGCAGTGGAAAGAAAACGGTTGTGTTTCTCTGCTGTTCCCCATCCTTCACTTGGCAACTGTAATTACATCCCCACATCCTGATGTGAAGCAGATATGCACCAAGTGCTTTTAATAGGCTGTGCAAAGAGCAGGAGGAACAGCCATTCATCCAAGATGCTGAGTGTGCAGGAAATGTCCACCGCAGCTCTTGGTGCACCTCATGCTGCCATCACCGTAACGTAGGGTGAGTTTTGGGACAGAGATGCCTCTCTCATGGGACACTCTTTCTGCTTCCAGATTGAGGTGACAAATCAACTGGAACGAGTAAAATATTTGGACTTGATCTGGTCTTGCTTTATTTAAGATTCCAAAGTTCATGAGTGAAGTTACTGTACTTGATATTTCTTTTATTTTTCAATTTTTAAACTAGGATATACAGCTTTTAAAGTTTCTATCACAGTTTTCTGGTACATTTTATTTACTTCATTATCCTTTTTTAAACCTGGAATAGCTTTTCAACTAGGATTCATTTGTTTGCTGACTTGCAAATGTGCGCCAACTGTGTATGTGGCACATTAAGTAGCCAAACTCAGTGGTTGGAAAAGAGGATATAATACTATGATTAGGCCTACTTTTTGTCTATTTACAGAGGAAAACTTCCTCGGTAATTACAGAGGTAATATTCAAGTTTCCTCCCATGTGATGCCTTATGATTGAAGAAAGCACAAGAATAGAGCTGCATGAGCTCATAATTTGAATCGTCAACATGACCTCATTGGAGAAGCTCCACGTCACTGAATACAGGGATTTTTATGCAGCGAACATTTCTGGCTCTGTTATCACTGTATATGCTCTACATGTTTTCTAAGTGTAGAAAAACAAGCCAATTTAAGGTGGAAAAAGCCACAAAGAATGCTGAGCACCTATAGTGTTTCCAGAAGGGGACATACAGGACCATGTGTGGCGCAGTTAGTGACTCCTTACAAAAACCACAGAAATGCAGACGTGGGTTTTATTTTCCCAGGCTACACATGCACTCTGGTAATGACAGAACACATAGTCTCAATGTTTAGAAGGGAGCTTTTATGCTGTTCCTTATTTTTTGTCATATATATAATGTTTCAAGGTCAAATGTTCTCATTAAATGTGGCCAAAGTTTCAAAAAATGAAGTAAATGTATGGGAAAGTAATCCCTGTGAGCAAAAACCTCAAGCTTCAGACCATTATGAGTGCTCTGTTTCCTACGTTTTTTCTACTTTCGAGACAAGCTGAAAGCATCATGTGATGGATTACTTTATATGGTCATCTGCTCGAGGCATGCTACTGCAAGTGTTTACAGTACATACACTGCTACATGTAGCTACTTGCTAACATCAGGGAAACATGTATTCTTGGTTGCTGATGTTTTTAATTTCGCCTCGATTTTAGGTCATATTTCTTCTGAACATGACCAGTTGTGACGTTGGTTCAGAGGTTTTCATTGGTGGTTTTTCATGGTAAAAAGTGCCATCATAGGGTACTCCATTACAGTCATTCTCTGGCTTTAAGTACACTGCTACATTTAGCTACATGCTAACACGAGGGAATCATGTAATCTCGATGCTCTACAAATCTAGAAAGTGCCACTGACTCAGGCTGTCTGCACATTTCTCAACATGGTGGCTGAGCCTGCAGCTAATGGTGCTAACTTGATAAATGGTGCTAACAGTGACAACAGTGCGGACACAGCTAATGGTGTTAGCTTGGGGGTAACCGGCGAGTGCGCGCTATTCTTTTGCGATGACGCTGTGGGCCAGGACAGTGTTGTCAGCAGTAACCGTTTGTCTGAGTGCAGTGTAGAGTGGTAGCAATTAACAAGTGAGCTGGATACACACACATGCACAGGGACTAGCATGTAGAAACATGAATGTGCATCCGGACCGTCTACCACAACAAAACGAGAAGAGAATGAGAAGCTCAGATCAGAACACACACACAGAGGAAGTGTGACTTCATTCTCTGCTCAGGACGCCATTACTCCATTATATCTTAACATAGCATACAGTGGTTTGATGCTACATGAATGTTCTGAGTGTCGTATACAGCTCCTTCATGTGACTTGAGACAGGCTGTTCTCACAATTTTTTGGTATGTTTTCCTGTAAAGAGCAATGCACCCAAATCTGTACATTTTCCATGTGTTTTAAAAAAGGCTGCGATCACATGACCAACGCGCTGACAGCAGTAAACAAGGAAGAGGTCTTGAGTGCTTGTAAAGAGGCAGATTTGGGTGGTGGATGGGTCACAAAAAAAATACAGACTTTTGCCTAGGACTTTCCCATGGAGTCGTGTGTTCGGATTTGTGTGAACTTTGAGTGAACTTTAAGTCATTTTAAGGTACGTCCTCACCATGTTTCTTTTCCTAAACCTAACCACAGTAACTTTACGTTAATTGTGTAACTGTACATCACAGATGTAATATCATTCGTGGGGTGCAAATACGTAGGTTATCATACGAACTGTTCCATGAGACTACATTGCACATGAATATCAGGTCTTGAAACAGCGTATTAGTGTTGTAATTTCCATCTGTAAAATCTTAAAGCATATAAAATTCATTTTTAAAGGGCTTTGAGCCCAAGAATTAAGTGTGATCAATGTGACTTGCATATCTGTCACATCACATAATAAAAGATAAAAAATACTGTTAGCCTGTTTATATTGATATTGGTGTAAAATCATTATTGAAGTAGGCTAAATATAAGCATCTAAATCTAAATCTCTCAATCTAAGCTGACTTTGCTGAAGGAGAGGGGAAATGCAGAGATTGAGGATGATAACACAAAGAACTGAGAATCAGACAGATAAAATATAATAGCCGCTGGTGGACCTGGTAAAAATTTGGCCTGGCCGTGGCCCTGCGTCTGCATCTGCTTCTTGTTTTAAACAGCGATTGATTTAATTACTCAGTAATATTCTAATAAATTCAAATTATGCACCAAAGCCTTTGTCTATGTTCCTATCGTTGTTTAATTTATGGTCAGGAAATGCACCCACACAGCACTGACAACAACATAGACCCTATTACATATAAAGCAACACATGGACATGTCCAGAATTATGTGATGCTACAAAAACACAAAAGTCCTGATTGATGTATCTCCAAAAAACTAAAGGCTGGACTAACAAACATTTCCAACATGACATAGAAGTGCATGTAAAGCACAGATGTCTTCCCTTCTCATTGGAAAGGGCTAAAAAGAATTGAGCTGCTCCAGTTTAAGCCCCCCCACCCCCACCCGCAGAATCTGGGAAATTGTGACTTCTTCCCCTATTATTTCCATGCCAGGCATGCCCTCAATTCAGCTTGTGAAAGGGTGCATTCCTTTCCAGCTGAGCAGGGGGTAGTGTTGCCCAAAGATTAGCCCTCTTCTCACCCTCCAACTGGAAAAGTATAGCTCTGCCGATGCTTTCTGAATTCTTCCACGGGTTGTCTTGGTGTGAGGGCTTTTTAAGTTGGGGTTTCTTCTTTTCTTCTGGCATTCCATGTATCCCCACAGAAAACACTCACTTCCTGTATTGCGGTGGACGGTTCCTCTGTCACTGTGGTGAGCCCCAAGAAAAAAAAAGACAAAAAAAAAAAAGCAAAGACACAAAACAAACCTCTAAAAGCCATCGCCTCTTGATTTGCACCAGTGGAAGATATGCACTTGTGAAAATGAGGAATGATGAATGGATCAACAAGCTTTAATTGGACAGCTGTTAAATGGCACTTTCCAGTTTTACTCCCATCATCCACTTACTTTTGACATTCTAATAAAAAGCCTGCAAAAACACTCATTTCCTCTGGGGATTGCTTTGGATCTCCCCCAAACTGCAAAGTCTTGCTGTGAGAAACATTCTGACTCAGGAGGCTGAGTCTGTTTGCAGTGTTACATTTATTTTCAACTTTTGCAGCTCATTTTGAAAAGGATGAGCATGTTCTGTTTGTTTTACCACAGATCGTGTGTTTTGGTGTTTTGCTGTCTTGGAGTCATTTTTGTGTGGGTGATCTTAAAGGCAATCAAATTTCAATGAAATGTCAAAAATCATACAGCATTGGCACATATATATATGCATTTGGAATGTTATGGCATTTGGTTGAAGAATGGTTACTTGGTTTATTACTGTTACATTTAAAAGATCTCTGTACTTAAAATTTGCTTTTGCAGTTGTATATTTCATATCTATTGGTCCATTGGTTTGTCCGTAATAAACCAGGCTGGTCTCATGCACTGTTCCTATGTATTTTAAAGAAAAGTAACTCACCACAATTGGTGTATGAACCACATAATTGGGAAGACTGCGATCACGTGACCAATGCGCCAACGGGAACAAAGAAGGAAGTAGTATTAAGACTGAAAGTCTGCATAAGAAGGAAGTTTGGGACTGTAGACAGGTCAAACAACACAGGACTTTGCCCCAAGAGACAGGTGTTCAGTGTGAAACCAAGTGAACTTTGAGTTATTGTAAGGTACATTGTCACCATGTGTCTTTTCCTAACCCACGTAACTTTACATTAAGTACTTAACCTAATGTCACTGTTCAAGGGGCGATAATTTGTTAGATATCACATGAACCATTGTATGAGGATACATTGAATAACCACTTGAAATAAATGCTCACAGGTTAATTGCAACTGCTATCTGCCCTGTCTCAAGGTCTAATTCACAAAACATATTGCACTAATATGTTACAGCACAAACATGCTTATAAAGTTTTGCAGCTGAGTGCAAATTTGCCTTTTTTTTTGCATCTGATTGCAATTAGTGATGTTGTGAAGTATTAATGTCACCTTTGCGCTCACCAGGCAGAACAATGGCAGTGAAATAAAGAGAAAACTGAAAATTTCAAACCGCAAGCTTCAGGTCCTGACCGACGAGGTGCAGAGGCTCAAAACTTCAAGCAGTCTGGAAAGTCTGGGTATGACACCTGTTATAAATGCGCTTCAGTTATCATCAGCTCTCCAATAGATGCAAACAATTTCATTATAACTGCTATTTGCTTGGTAGCACAATTAAGGGTACGTTCACTCTTTGCGGGTGCTTTGAGGAATTATAAGCTTTCTGCAACAGTCCTGCAATAAATTCTCCCTCAAAAAGGTTCTAGAGTTCATTTTTGTTAAAACTGTTTTAAAGAGGTGTTGATTCAACTGTCATTTAGGAGGCTGCAGTCTGTGATGCTGCTGAACTGTATTGCATTATACGAGAGGTTTTTCTCTTATTTGCCTTAATATAAATAGGTTGGACATAAGATTAGAAAGACCTCTCTGTATAAAGCAACATAATTCAAAGGCAGCTGATATTCATTGATGATAAGTTTGTGGAGTTATGAAAGTTTGTTGAATCTAATGTAAAACTGTAAGTAAACAGAAACTGTTGTTTCTTTAGATTAAAAAATTAATGAATGGGCTAATTGTTTAACAGTGTTTTCGAGCAGCATCAGACCTTTTCATTGCAAGGTAAAGTCTTAAGCAGATGTTGGACTGGAATGTCAGAGCTGAAGTGAAACTACCAGGCTCCAGTTTGACACAACACAGTCTAATGGATTCATCTGTAAGCATCTAGAGTACAACTGCAGTACATACCTATGCAATTGTTCTTTTTTTATGGACAACACCAACTAATCTTTTCCTCTCACTTACTATTTCTCTTAAGTATAGCGCATTAGATATTCAAATAGTAATCGGTGAGATTGTCATTTTGGGGCCTCACTGGTGGATGAGATATCACTACTTTCATGCTTTAACTTGTCAAATGGACAAGAAGTTTCCATATAAGAATATATTTCCTGAATTTTCTTTAAAGGCATAGTTTGGAATTTTTTGAAGTAGGGTTGTATGAGGCACTTATGCATAGTCAGTGTTGTACCTACAGTAGATGGCAGTCGGCATGTAGCCAGTTTGGAGAAGCAGGAAGCGCTGCCATGGAAGCCAAGCAATGTACTGCTGAGACAGCAGTAAACCATATTTTAGCCACCTAAAAGAGCCCCGCCTAAAAAAATCACAATCACTTTAAGTGTACGCTATATTTTCATTGCTTCACCTTACCACCTAACAGCCCTTTCCCACAGGGAATTGAAGCCATTATCTCCGCTCACTTCAAAGTCACCAGACTCCACTGAGAGAATCAGTAATTTTACCTCACAGAACATGGGACTTGCTAGTCTTCAGCTGCCTCAATCGGTTAGTTAGTTTGTATCAGTGTGAATTTGGTGTTTTAAAGTGTAAGTTTGGATTCACCAAAGTCACACATTAACACATATAAACTACCTGATCGAGGCAGTGGTAGACCAGCAACCTCTGTCTCCTGGTTTCTCTGTCTGGTGGCTTTGAAAAGAGCATAGATGGATATAACGGTCTCAGTTCCCTGTGGGAAGGGCTGTAGATAAAGTGGTGAAAATATTCTAGATATACTCACATTGAAACTGTTGATTATTTTAGGTGGGCCTTTTTTAGGTGGCTAAAATACATTTTACTGCGAATCCTAATCCACAGCAGTACAACTTCCATAGCAGTACTCCTGCCTGTCCAAACTGAGGGCATGCCAACTGACATCTACTGTATGTAATACACAGACCATGGGTAAGTACCTTCTACAACCGCACTTCACAAAATTTGAACCAACCCTTTAACATGCCAGTAGTTAATAGTTTGGCACTTGGATTCAGCGGTTCATCATCTGTCTCACTGTGTGATCCCAACAATGTGTTCACATGAACTGCAGAAGATCAGTTGTCACGTCATGTGTGCTGGGAGCGTTTTCCTTGGATTGCAGCCTTGACGAGCTCTGTGGAATTTATAATCTGTGTGAGGCTTGTTAAAGCCTCTCCAGAGCTGGAATACTGTGGGATAACATGAGTGAAACCTGTAGGGAACAGAGCTGGAGCCACTTCACATTTGATTTAATCATCTTCAGGTTCCTTATGTTTTCAAGATAAGTATCATATAAAGACTTGGGTGAATGAAATGCCTGACATAATGCAACGCAGTTTTGCTTATTACGTTTTAAAGTGAACCTGAGGAGGGAAAAGTAAGCAAGTTTGTGCAGTTCAGCATGTTTGTTTTACCAGATATACTCTTTGCTTCACTTTCCAAATTCATGGCTTAAACATTGACCGTCTCATGCCAACAGCCAAAACAAACCTGGATGCAAACATATCTTTTTGTGTTTTCTGTCCAGCTCTGCATGGACTGCTAATGGGTTTAACACTTGCAGTCTGCCTATGGAGATTTAAAGGCACCTGGAATTGTCATGAAGTGGATTTTCATTATGATTCCATCTTTTACAATCCACCAAAGAGACTAAGCCTGTCTTGGCTTCTTTCCTTTGACTGAATTTTATTCCACTCTTTGGTCTCTAGTTTGACGGCAGTAAACTGTCACTCCACTGCAGTATTCACACAGGCTTCCCTGTCCCAAGTGCTGAGAGCTGCGCCGCACAAATTGGGCTCCAAAGCCACCTTTGAGCCTGCCAAAGATAGACTGACTATCCTCCGCTGATTCTGGCAAGCAAGGAACAAGCCAACAGCAACATGAATATTCTGCTCATAGTGTTTAGGCTTGCAGAGAAATTACTAATTTTACTTCATTTGAAAAACGAATGAACAAGACGCAAAGTAAATCAAACAAAAACATCCCTTGTGTTTGAAAGCTGGTTGAACTCTATCACATGTGATTATGATAGAGAATCTGTCCTTTCAAAAATTGCAGTGGCAAGGTTGCATATTTCCGGCTGCGACAAACAGATCTGATTGCAGCCAGTCTTGACAAATCTTTGGATTCCACTAGACTCGCCGCAATGTGCTTTAGAAGTGTCCCAAAAGCTTCTCTCTGCTTTGCTAAAAATACGTGTCTATAGTTTTCTGGAGTCTTGGTGCATTGAACACAACAGGTTGAGCCTCAGCAGTGCCCGGTGGAAACCAGGGGTTAGCCTGGTTACCAATGGTTACCTTTCACACTGGTTTCAGGGCAAAACAGTGAATCATGGGAATCATGTGGTGATCTAACTGCCAATTCCAACTGTGAATATGTTTGAGTTATACAAAAAATCATCAAAAACAATAAATCCCAACCTCACTGTTCTGCTAAAATGAAAGTCAGGGGATCATTAAGATCATTAGGATACTAAATCTGGAAGCTACAAACAATTTTGGGCCAATTCATTTGGCGGATGTTGAGATATTTTACTTCAGGAGAAAATTCAGACCTGCTGGTGGTGTTTAATAAAAAGTCAGTGGCCGGTTGCACAAAGCACCTACCTACGTTTGCTCCTTAAGTATGCCGCTCAAGGTTTATTTTCCCTTAGCTTAGGAAGTTACTCAAGGTCGTTGCACAGAATCTCTTAAAAACGTTTCCTTAGTCGAGGAAAGCCATTAAGGCATTTACTTACTGACGTTAAAAAGACTGGCAGAAGATAAGAAGACATGAAAACCAAACTGGTCTGAAGAAGGAAAAAATCGTACTTCTAGATGAATTCAATGAAAGAAAACGCATAAAAAAAGCAAATTTGATCCAAAAATAACAGCATACATGAGACAACAAATTTGGGATTTGGAGGATGGTGAGATATTTAACCTTATATGAAAATTCACACCTGTTGGTGGTGTTAAATAAAAAGTCAGGTGTCCAACCAAGTCATGAGGATTCTTTTTCCAAGGACATTTAATATAGAAATAGAAATTTAATGGTAAACCATCCAAAAGTTGCTTATATATTTAAAGCTGGACCAAAGTGACAGACTGATCCACTGACATTGACTCAGACAGTTTGAATATAGACATGGTCTGCACACTTGTCTTAAGCACTTGTGGCTAAGAGCATCAGCTAAAGCCCTCAGAAGAAATGAATAGGGACATTATATTAGCTGCGCATCTTCTTCCTACTCATAAAATAAACTAATAACAATGCTGTCAGTTTGTGCCTCCCGTTCACTGAGGTTCTAATTACAGCAATGATAAAGCGGCCCCGTGGACGGCGGGGATGCTGCTGTTTGATGGCGTCTCTAACTCCTCAGGATGATTTCCCAGAGGAATACTCTGATGAGGTAAGATGTAGTAACAGCCCACCCGTTAAACAGATGTCCACAGATATTAAGCTAATGAACTAGGCGGGTGAGCGCTTGGGGCGTGCCACTGCTGTCACTCTGAAGTGCACGTCTCGTCTCGGCCGCTGGCTTTGAAATTGACGCTTGCAGCCAGATTGCAGCGGGACCGTTGACCTCTGATGGTTGACCTTTCACCATAAAGGAATCGCAATAAAGCCCAGATCACAGCTCTGATACCTCTGGGCCTAATGGAGGCATTTAAGGAGGAATTTTTGATGAGTTGGAATTCCCTGGTGACGGCTTGGTGTTATTGTTCGCTGACATTTGTGTGAGGAAGTCTCACTTTGTAAAATTATCCTCCATCTTTTTTATTTTCTCATAATTGAAGTGGTTTCTTTTATCTTGTTTCCACTGTCACTTGTGTCTGCGTTTCAAGGACGTAAAGACACCATTAAAATTGATGGAATAGCAACAATATTCTGAAATCAGACTGCCTCGGGCCACTTTCTATTATCCAGATTTATATAAATTCACTGGAGTTTCTTTCGAGTCATGTTTTTCAGTCCTCTCTCATTAGATTTTAAAATGCCACATGGTGGCGATCCAGCAGAAAAAGTGTAGCGCCCTCAGATCTTTAAAGGTCACAGATCAGGGTGAGGAGAACACCGCCTTACATTTCCCCTCACAGGAATACGTTTTCAACAGATTATCTGCTGAGCCCCAATTTCAGCCACTTAACCTCTCAACTCCAATTAAACTTGGCCTGTCCTGAGGTTAAGCCACTTATACCTCTGCTGGCGAGGGACTTTCTGTCTCAGTGTTGTTATGCAAGAACAGCAAGAAAAGGAATATCTACGGTCTTAATTATGTTTTCCGTTTTAAACCCCAAAACTAGTTCTTGGTGAAGTTTTCTGTCTTGAAATATAAATTGATTGTAATTTTTATTTATTTTTGTAAAAGCTTAATGGTGGTCAGGGTAAATGCAAGTCCCTCAATTGCAAAGAAAGCCATGGGAAGATGCGAAGACAATGGCAGAGTGAGGCAAAGACATGTTTGTGGAATCTGAGAAAGTTGCTGCTTTAGCCAAGAGATGATGGTAATCCTGGGGTATTATGACTTCGCCAGTGTACAGAGTAGAACTGCCCGGTATTTATTTTTTATACCTTCCTGAAATTTCATCAGAGAGTGCTGTATGACAGTATTTTTGTGCAGCACAACCTAACACCCCCAGTTTAATAGAAAAATCAGCGTTTGTATTTTTGATGGTATTGAAATCACACAGTTGGGATTTCTAAATTCCCTACTATACAGTAATACCGTGATACCACCCAAGCCTAGTACTGAGACACGAGAACAAATAAAAGAGGTTTGGAGAAAAACACCAACACTTACTGACTTCCTGGTAGATTTTGAGATGAGTCACATGCAAAGTTACACTTTGCACAATGGTTGGATAAAGAAAAGCGCATCAAACACACCAGAAAAGTTCAGCATTTGGTGATATGATTGCTTTCTTTCTGAGAGTGAGGTGAAAAGATCAATACCATTTCCTTGTCTGTGTAGTGCTGGAAGTAGAGGAAAACAGTTAGCATGACTCTGTTAACAGAAATATAAAATTTAGGGCTGCACCTGACTATGTCAATGGGATAAGATTTGGCTGTTCAATTTAAATAGTCAACTATTTATTCCTTTTTTCCATATAAAATGTTAAAGTTTAAAGGGGGTTCAATGGGACATTCAGCGTGACAGTGACATTCATGTAATATAGTAAACAAGCTAGCTACACTAACGATGGATTGGAAAAGTGCAACAACATTTTTGCTGACGCCAGATATCAAACTTAAGCCAGAGACTATATCTTATTAAGTTGCTGTGGGCTGTCAACTCACCACTTTGAAGAAGGCAGAAGAGAACATTATTTCAGTGTAACGGACAAAGCCTCTCTTCCTCCGGGCAGCTGCTTTCATGTCAGCAGCTGCCTGTACCGAAGAGTAGCGTGAAAGTGAAGAGCGCTCACTCTGCAGCTAAATCTGGGGACCAATACACCCCCAATAGTTCACTGCACACTGAACAAGGCTACTTCAAGGAATCTCAACTAAGGGGTCTGACTGATTCGAATCTCTGACTTTAGGGAGCAGCTCTAGTAAAAATGACAATTTGTGGTTGAAAGGCTAGGACACATCAAGCCAATGGTCGGCCGTTGGTCAATGTTGGGGTGTCATTGAACATCTGTTGCCCTAGTTTTTGTGGTGTGTCCCGCACCTTTGGCACTAATCAGCCCTTGTCAGCGGTTTTTCGGCCAATACGGCATGTTGAATCAGTTAGAGTGTGAGTTAGGCAAACAAATGGCAGAACTCAGTGTGTGAGATCAGTAAAAACTTTTTTTTTTTTTTTTTTTTTGCCATTGAGTTTTATATCATATTCATAATGCTTCTGTAATTTTTGCTAGAATGGTAAATATGTTTGGTTCTTTTAACTGGTTGTGTTTTTGGTGTGCTAACTGGCTAACTAACCTCTTCAATCTGTCCTGTCGGTCTTTCTGTTCCCCATTCTTGAATGACAAGTACATACTACCACTGCCTGCTGATGTGTAGAGTTATTTCCTCTTATGCAGGCACAGAATGTATGTGCTAGTCTTTGCTGTGTGTTCAAGAGCAACGTTTTGGCCAAGACACAGGTGACTTGAGGCGACACAGTAAGCCTTTGTTGCCAATCGATCTCTGATGTCGGTTTGGTGTGTACAGGCCTGAAGCTGGAGTTGACAAACTCCTAGTCCATCTGTCTCATTCAGTATTTCAGTGCTTTCCATGACTTACCTGTTTTAAGAAGTTGCAAGTGACATGACACTGTCCTCAAAAGAGGTAGACCACTATTTATCTTCTAAAGCCTTTAAAGCCATTGGTGTGTAGATGAAACAAGGTCAGTTTTTCACCCTAGTTTAAGTCAAGTAAAGTAAGAAAAGCTTCAGAGATTTGTGATAGAAAAATAATGTTTCAGGACAAAATTCCACATGAAATAACTTTCTGGCTGGTATCATTGCTGCCTTCAGTGAACTTTTGCCTGATAGAAGAACATCAGTGAGAATAAATCTTCACAGGCAGCCAAACAGCTCACATCAGGCAGAAAGGGGGGAAGGAGAGAAACACTGTGGATCACATACAAGAGGAGCAAAGAGAGGGGGCTGAAGTTCACTGTTTGAAAGTGAGAAAAAGGCCAAAATTCCTTCCATCCCTCAGGTCATTTTGCGGTTTTGGTCCAGTGAAAACTCCTCCATTTCACTGTCCTGCTGGCCGCAGTTTCATGTAGGCTCAAGGTTTTGGTTTGGAAGCTTGCAAGGACATCACTCATCACATTATAAGTTACAGACAAATGCAGTATGCACATTCTCTTTGTGAGTTCAACAACTTGGACAACTTTAAGGACACCTATTATGCTTTTCCACATTTTATGTCAAATATATAATGTTACACTCTTGGAAGCTGATATGAAATGTGGTCAAAGTTACAAATAATGGGGTAAATGTATATAAAACTAATCCCTGTGAGCAAAAACCTCAGGCTTCAGGCTGTTCTGAACACTCTGTTTCCAGCGTTTTGTTCTATCTACAAGACAAGCTGACGTCAGTTTGTGACAGATTTCTTTATATGTTTCTCTGTTCTAGGCACACTCTTGCAAGTTCCGTGCTAATGTCAGTGAAACATATAATCTTGGTTGGAGCCTGACCAATTTATCGTTCAGCCGATTGCCAACATGTATAGGTACCGGCATTGCCAACCTCCAATATGTGCCAATACTTTAATTATCAACTAAAGGAAAATAGTAAAATAAATGAAAAGATCGGTTATTTCTAAATTGGTCCTGCAGGGGGGCTTTGACTGCAGGCCATTGCCTTGTGGCTAGAGGTTGTGTAGATCCATTACAAAGTACATGAAACCACATTTATTACACAGGGAAAATGCAGTTGTAACAGTAATCTCACTCATGGTTTAAAACATAAACCAGCACGAAAAGAGCAATTGCCAACATAAGCCACTACTTTCCGAACAGACACATTGAAAACACTAGTTAAAAGTCATATTTGCATTCTGGAGCATAGAACTGAAAACTCCCCAAACTGCTCACTAGGCATTAGTCCAGTACGAGACAGGCATAATGGGAAATGAGGGCGGTCCAGGGCATAAATATAGATAGTGCAGGCAGTGCAGTTGCACTGGGGCCTATAAGTTGGGGGGTCCCGTAGAGAGATTGGGCCCTCCAACAATGTGTTGGGTGGAGAAGGTGCCTTTGTGAGTGATTGCCACCTTGTTAATATGCCTGTTTTCATTAGATTAAAAACAGTGCCATTTGCTATATATGCCATCGATAACAAAATTATGTGCTTATTCCAAATGAATTATAATAAACTATTAAAAATGTTATATTGATAATTTCTCTTTTTTTGTGTTTTTTTTTTATGATGATTGCTGGGTAATATGTATGTTAATGTTATTCAGTGTTAAGTCTCTGATTATGTGATGGGGCGAAATGTGCACAATGGCATACGCTATAAGGCCCATCATAATAGCGTGCACCGGGGCCGGTCATAACTACCTTACACCACTTGGGTGGTCCTGTTGCTACAAGACTTTGCACAGCATATGAGACAGTGGAACAGAGCGGTGTTTTCACGGTTGGTTGCAAACTATTTTGTGAAATTCATGGCTGAAAGATAATAATTGGTGATCTTTCACCATAAAAAGTGCCAATATACTCTGTCTCTGTTACAGTCATTCCCTAGCTGCAAGTACACTGCTACATGTAGCCACATGCTAAAGTCAGGGAAACGTGTAATTTTGATGCCAAGGTTGTTAATTTCAGACCATGTTCCTGTTGGAACGTGTGGTTGAGAAGATTTTGGATTAGAAACTTTTATTGGTAATCTTTCACAGTAACAAGAGCTGCTATACTCCGTTACAGTCATTCCCCAGCTGCAAGTACACTGCTACATGTAGCTACATGCTAACGTCAGAAAACATGCAAACTTTATTGCAAATGTTGGTGATGTCTCCCTGATTTCAGATCATATTTCTGCTGGAACATGTAATGCGGTGAAGATTTTGGTTTAGAGGCTTTCATTTGTGATTTTTCATTGTAGAAAGTGCCGCTAGACTCCATTACAGCCATTCCCCTGGCTGCAATGACGGTGCAGAGATGCCGAGATATAGAGGACCCAGAATTACTGACCAATTACAGCAGACTGGGCTTGTTCAGAAGAGGGGCTTCAAGATGCAGTGCTAAAACGAAGCATTTCAGACAGAGGGTGAATACAGGTGTTCCAGCACAGACAGTATGAGGAAAATAGTATTTTTTGAACATTAAAGCATATAAACATATTCTAATAGAAACCCAAAATACAAGTATGAATGTGAAAATGAGCATAAAGGTCCCCTTTAAACAGTAAAAGCAGCAAAGGCATGTGAAAGGAGATTAAGTGAAGCAGTGAATAAAAGATACAGACGCCTTTATTCAAATAAAAGCGTAATATTCTTTGCAGTTAAAGCTGTTCTCAGATGTCTAACAAAGGTTGACTGGACTAAAAAGAGATGATGTTTCACCAGCAGGCAACTGTTGCTGTGGTTACACTAAATTTAGCATGTCTTTGTAATTCTCTCCCTCAATCATCCACCAGTCTTAAACCTGAAATATGTGATGGCTGACATTTGTATTTGTGTACATTGGTATTGCTTCTCATGAGCCAAACTTATTCTGAAGATGAAAATGATTTTGGGGCACATTTCCATTGTTTTTGTGGATGTTTCATTATATCATGTTCTCAATAGACTGTCAGATATTAAATGTCACATCTTGGTGGTGTGTATCATACAGATGCCTTTACTTTCAGAGGGATGCTCATTTGATTCCTCCCTCCATGCATGAGATGATAAGATCTATGTCAAACTGACATCTGAAAAAGTTTGAGAAAAAGTGCACTTTGTTGTTATGTGACTCCAGTTCATGAATGTACAGTGAAAAGAAAAAAATAGAGCTCCTGTAAAGTTTCAGGCTGTAACAAAAGTATAGGAACAGCACAGACACATGTGTAGTGCACATGCTGCTAGCTAGCTAACAGATACAGCTAACGTCATTGTAGTTTATGCATAAACACTTGAGCGCTTCAATTTGTGGAAATAAAGTGGGTTTTTTTGGACCTTCGGTCAGCGCCTGTAGCAAGTCGAATTAAATGGTTAATGGCAGCGTCTGGTCTAACTTGGGAAATGGCAGCTGTAGCCGCTTGCTTGAGTGACATACTGTCATTCAAGGCTCCATTTAGCTACATAAACATGAACTTAATTAGCCGCAGATGTTAGGCTTTAGCTACAGTTAGCAGAAAGCTACCCTGCTAGCATCCTTTCCTCTCCATCTCTAAAATGCTTGACACATGTTCGATTGCATTTAGTCATTTTTTCAGACTATCACTTAAGGCCTAGACACACCAAACTAAATTCAGAGAACTAGCGGCAACAAATTCCCCCCGCTGAGTCACCTGACATCACTGCGTCCAGCCAAAAAAGTTGCACACGAACACCACAGCCCAGGGCCAACCAGCACATACGTTCTGCACCTACGTGACAGGAAATAACTTTCCACACCAGAAGACAGCAGTGGTCTGTAATTGTCATTCAGAAAGGGAAACCGTAAGACTTTCTTGACGCTAGTTAGCCAGTTAGCACATTAACACAATCCAGTGTTCTAAGTACAAAGCATATATATCGTGCACCAGTGAGCAGACAAACAAACCATCAGGAAACATTTCTGCTAAAGAGTTCAGTGGCTAAAAAAAATAATCTTACCTTATGTAACAAGTTTGTTTTGGTCTCACTCCCTCTTGACTTTAGCTGTTTGTTTACTTTCCTCACTTCCGTTTCTCTAATTGTGCACTGAGCTGAACTGCCAATCAGAGTGATTTCATTCAACATGTTGAATTGGCAGGAAAAAAAATTGGCCAGTGGGGGTCGACGAGGGGCAACGGTGCAAGACACACTGTACCGACGAGGGCAGCAGACACACACCAACAGGCCAACACTGACTGTTTTAATCTCACTCTTATAAAGACAGTGATAAACATATTTCCCAAAATGTTTCTTTTTATGTTGCTTTTTATAAAGTTTGGTTTTATGAAAGACAGACTATTTGAATTTGAAAAGAATTTCTCTTTCACACTTTGAAGACGTTGTGATTCAGACTCTAAAGGAGGGACTGTACAAACTTTCCTGGGGTTGGTTTGTTAGAGCTGGGTGGCGTGTGCTGAATTTCATTACCATTTCATCCAGTGTTTGTGCTGTCTTTATCTAACCTAAGCCACATGTTATCTTGTGTTGTTTATGTATGACTGGCTCATTGAGCGAATTCTCACTCTGGCCACATTTCACTGATACTGGCTTTTTAATAGCCTCCTTTAGGCAACAGAGAACAAATGAGACAGAAAAGCAAATTTCATTATTTATAAGCAGAAACACACTATATCTCACACGTAGGCACACAGAAATGAGAAAGCTTTTGATTTTTCAAAGGCAAAGCTCATTTCAAAACAGATCCTAAATGGATGGGTCTGTCTAAACTGTGACAGCCGTTCAGTTGTCTGATGGGTCAGTATGCTTGGCTCTGTCTATGAACAGACAATCTTGCATCAATCAGGAGCTCACCATGTCTCCTTGTACAGATACCTGCTGATAACATCCACAAGTGCAAAATGTGAAATGAGTCTTGAGGCCAGTTAAGGGTGTATCTGGCCCAGTGTTGATATAAGACGGTCAAACTGACCATTGATAAATAGGTAGGATCACTCTGACTTGTTTTCAGGTCCCCTGCTGTTTCCCTGTGTTGTTGCCTGGCTACAGCCTTCCTCAGAATATGGCATATTTTTATCACGGTTGCTGTGTGTTCTGCGTCCTTTCCTCGGTTGCTGTGTGTTTTCTGCTCAGACATTACATGCTGGAAGATGCCCAGCCAATCCGTGATAGCACGTGGCAAATACAGGCAGCACATTGTCTCATCTTATTTGTCCTGCAGCAGGGTTTTTGTTCCTGAATGTGTTTTGCCTATCACTGTTTGTTAGCCGACTCCCTCCAGAACAATTACGCACCTGCAGGCCTGATAAGCGACACGGCCATTAGTGAGGGCTGTGCTGTCATCAGTGATAATGGTGGCCATTTCCTCAGACTCTCACAGTCGGAGTTGATGATGAACCAAGCCCATTATGGCGGTCATATGTGACTCTGTGCGGCCTCCGATGACGCATTCTCCCTCTGATTAATTCAGACTTTTATTAATTAGCCATTTCAGATAATTGATTCCTGGAAATTAACAGCTACCTTTAGGATCCCAGCATGAAACCGTGAGAAGGAGCCCATCAAATAAATCACTGGGCCTTTAATTCAGTGCCACTGTAAATGGATAGCTTTGTGAAGCATGACAGCCTAAAGACAACAGCCTCCAGAGGCCCAGCAGTGTGCAGACAGCAGGGCACGGGCTGCACTCCAACTGATTACCTGAACCACAGGCAGGCGACATGCTCCCTCGCTCCTTCTCTTTCCATTTCTCCTTCACTCTCTCTTTATCTCCCTCTCAGAGTAGAGACCTGGCTGCACACACCAGGAGAAGAAGCCACTTAACAGATAATGACGCTTTGCCTCACCAGCCTGTGACACAAATAAGGCAAGTGGGCATGGAGAGAGAGCGTGCCCATCTGCCACGGCTTCATCATTCCTAATATGCCATGCGTATCCCTGGGAGACCAGCAGGGGTTTGTGGGAAGTGAAGAAGCGATTACTAGCAGTAAACATGCTGCTGGCTAACCCTCACCGTACACTATTGTAGCAGTGGAGATGCAATTAGAAGTAAACAAAGGTGCCCTTTACACCTGGCATTAATATTAGGTGTTCTTTGTGTGCGCACTGAGTGGATTGTGTTTATGTCTGGTATTAATATTCATCTATGTACGCACATAGAGATATATAATTTTTCATTCTCTTGCCAAAATGCATGCTGGTAATGTTTTGTCTTCTTTTATGTTGTCAGTAAATATTTCCTGGCTTCTGCACAGCAGACACTTTTCTCAGACACTTTATTGATACATTTACACCTTCTTGTCAATGTGGATAAATGGATCTCTGAATTCTGTATACAATTAAGTCATTTAGGGTACGGGGTATGATCTAGAGTGCACCAAAGCAACAGTGACCCCTTTAAAGATAAAATGTCTCTGTGACCTCCCAGCTCTCAGTTGTCCCCATAAAGTCAAGGGCAGAATGAAAGCTATTAGCAAGCTTCTCATTTGTAGATGCTTTCAGCTCAAATCAATTAACATTAATTGTGTCAGTTAGCTAGTAGAGAAATGATCCTGTTGGCTGTTATCTGGTAAACAAGTATTGCAATCTGGTATCTGTACCCTCAGCCAAAGATTACTGGAGATAGATGGCCACACTGTATTTCATACTTAAAAAGTAGGCAGTGGGTTGTGTCTCATTTTCATTGCTTTTCTGAAAGGCTATTTTGTGGTCAGGCTGTTCTCTTTCACTGTTGATACGTACACCTACGAAAAGTAATGCACTACAATTCGTATAACCCATGAAATCAACATGTTCTCACTCCAAACTCGTCAAATACGGCGGCTTGGTCAGTGGCCCTATGCTTCAAACAAGCATTACATTTGGATGCTCAGGGATTATGTACCAATTCATGCTCATTGCATGAATAGTGTCTTTTTAATATAAACTTGTTCACAGGAAACAGTTTTTGTCACAAAAACTTCTTAAGGTTTAGGCAACAAAACTATTTGGCTAGGTTTAGAAAAAAGACCATGGCTTAGGTTAAATAAGTATGCTTATTTCATAACTTAAGTAAAAAGTCACATAACGCATATGTCACATTATGTTAGCTATGTAAAGTAGTTAAAATACTACTCAACATTTCATACAGGTCACAAATGGTGCCATTCCATTGTTCCGACGGACCAAAATGCCAAAGCCCCATTAGTCTAAAAAATATGACCAAATCCGTTTCTTTGACAGCCTATTATTCCAAAGACCCCGTTCCCTGAAAATAGCAGCCCCACCTAATTCTAAATTCGTCAAATACTGCTGTTATGTCAGTAATCTGGGTGTTAGATTCCAACGCACAAAGGCACCTTTTGCAGTTGTATAATACACACCAGGCAGCGGCAGTTGTTGATTCAGCGGCTACCAACCAAAGTCGTCAAATACCGGCGCTATGTCAGTGGACGTCTGCAAAAGATACCAACACACAAAGGCACCTTTCGTGGTGTTATAAAACATACTGTCCGTCAGCAATTTGTAACACCGCAGATAACAACGTAATATAAGGAGCTGGAAAGTCCCTAAAGACACAGTGCATTTAATAAGCGTAAGTTGACACAGCTTCCTGGAACATCGACAACAGACACAGGAAGATACCTGGTGTGTCATATGTAGAAGTGAAAGTCCACAGACAAAGCAGCAATGTTTGACGACATGATGACATGAAGTTGGGATGAGAATGTGTTAAAATATACACACCCTGCAGTCAGTTTCTGTTTCCTAGCAGCGTTTGAGGCACTGAAACCAGGTGTTTTCCAGCCTTGCTTTTCCAGCGACTTTTTTGCCTCCAAATATAAGTACCTTAAGCGAAACATGGTATTTTCCTAACCATAACCAAGTGGTTTTTGTGCCACCACAGCGTTGCTGACAATTGTAACATATCCATGGTTTACAGAAATATAATGCTAAAATTTTTTTCCTGGCAACTGGGTTGTTGTATCTGGGATAGCTGGCTGTTGGAGAAATGGGCTTTCAGTCCAATGGGACATTTTTCAAACTAAAGGGGCTTTGGAATCTTAAGAAATTGAAACAGTGGGCAGTCCGTACACAAACAGCGGTCTCCTTGGTGAAAGTCGTGTGTTTGTTTGTCCCATGCACTATCCCTCCCTTCCACCCCACTCAGACTTTCTCGGCCTTTGTACTAAATCATTGCCGTGGATGGGTTTAGATTAAAGTAAGTTGAAATGCCTGGTGCATCTCATAAAGACGCAAAAAGGTGCCTTGTGTGTCGGAATCAGACGCCAACAGCAAGTGACCAAGCTGCCATGTTTGACACTCTGGGAATGAGGACGGGCTGAGAGTTTTGATGGCTCATTCAGACACACCCACCAGGAGGGAGTTGCAGTAGTCTAGGCATGAGATGACAGGGTACTGAACCAGAACCTGAGCTGCCCCCTGGGTGAGTAATGGACGTTTTCTGCTGATGTTGTGGAGAATGAATCTGCAGGAGCTGGTTGTTGCAGAGATGTTGGTGGTGAAGGACAGCTGATCATCTAGTATTACACCCAGGTTCTATGCATTTTACAGTCCTCTGTAACCACATGTAGCCACATAAAAAGACTTAAACCACTTACAGTGGTATGAAATCACAAAATGTCAGGAGCTATTTCAATGAATATATTCTGAAAAATTATAAAATAACAAATGATAAAGTTACTTAAATACAGCAAGATCCTGATCACTGATTGACCACCAGTATCCTCTTGGTGAAGCAGCAGCTGAAAGAAAATCAAAAGCTCATGTTGTTTTGGTTACCTTTGAGACTTTATACAACAGTACAGTCTAGCTACTAACTACTTGATATTTCCTGGAAACGAGTGAAAGTGTGAACAGGCTCAGTCTCATATCACCTAACTGAAATGACCCCAATCCAACTGCCAATTCTCTGTCATTAACCTCTCCAGAGAGCCTGCCACCACCTTCCAAATCTCAGTTTTTCCTTCCCTAAGTCTTGTGTGGCCAGGGCGCCGTGTGCCCTGAGGGGAGGGTGGGAGGGATAGGAAGCTGGGCTGGAAAAGTGTGTGTGCACCTGGGGTTTGAGTTCCCGCAGGGCCCGGGGTTTGTTTCTACCAGACTAATCCAGGACAGACTTATGGAACTGTGTGCTTAAACAGACATCTGGCTGCTCTGTCTGGAACATTGTCCTTCCCAGATTTCAGATTAGAGTTAATGCTCCTCTCTCTGTGAAAAAAAAAGAAAGCTTATGGTGAATACAGTACATATTATTTTACTCTGAGCTGTCTAACCTTGAGTGGTTGTATTGAGATAAAGAGGCAGAGGAGCTGGAGGAGTTGAGGTTGAGGCAGAGGACAGACAGCTGAAGCATGTTTACCTAACACGAGTGGATTCAACTGTTAGTGAGTGCAGCAATGTTGTCTTAGGTTCTTTCAGTAACTGACTGTTCTGTATAAAAACTAACCATCCCGCTATTAGCCACACTTGGAGGGCTTAAAGGCTGCTTTTTTTCATCCTAACAGGGTACATGTATGCTCTATGTCTCTATGCTCTATGCTCTATGTAAATGTATGGTACTTTAGACAGAAAAGCTTCCCAGCTTCAGTGTATCAGATTGATAGCGCTGGCAAGTTCAAGTGATTATTGCGATGGTGTAGACAGATGTATGCCAAGGTTTACTTTGCTATTGTACCGTAGCTGGAGTCAGGATATCAACAAGTCCTTCAACCCATACAGCCACATAGGTCCATATGTTCCTGCCTTTTAATAAGACCCACCAACACATTCTCACACCCAACTCGTCAAATACTGATGCACGGTCGGTGGCCCTCGGTGTCAGATGCAGATGTACCTGGCCACCTTTAGCAGCGGTATGAGATGCACCAGGCAGCGTGTCAATCACGCTTGTTACATTCACAGGAAATGTCTAGTTTCTGCTCATTTAATGCATACAGTCTCTTCTCAAAATAAACTTAGAACATAGGTAAAACACTTAATTTTGGGGTTTACTTATGTAGGTTTAGGCGACAAAAGCATGGTGGTGTGGTGTAGAAAAAAAATTGTTTTTTACTAACAGATTGTAAAGTCACGTGACATATGTTACATATGTCAAATGTCACCAGGGTTGTACGCTACACATACTAGCACACTACAGTGTAACTCCACTGATTTTACGTGGGACACGAACCGCTGTCTCCCAGGCAAAAGTCTGAAGTTTGTTTGACCACCTGCCCCTCTTTTTACACTCGCTCTATTTAGACTTTCTTGCTCTTTAAACTATGGCAGTTGCTTTGAGTGTCAAAAAATGTGGCTGCCCAGTGCATTTCATACTACCGTTTCATAGTATGGGGGGCGGCAGTAGCTCAGTCCATAGGGACTTGGGTTGGGAACCGGAGGGTCGCCTGTTCAAGTCCCCGTCCGGACCAAAAATATGGAGCGTGGACTGGTAGCTGGAGAGGTACAAGCAAGGCACCAAACCCCCCAACCGCTCAGAGCGCCTGTCATGGGCAGCCCACTCTGACATCTCTCCACTTAGTGCATGTATAGGTCCAGTTTGTGCATGTGTGTGTTCGGACCTGTGTGTAATTGACAAACAGAGTGAAAAATTGAATTTCCCCTCGGGGATTAATAAAGTATATAAAATTAAAAATTAAAAAAATTAAATTAAATTAAAATACTGACTGTATGCCTTAAATTAGCAGAAATATGTGATTTCAAGTGTGATTGACATGCTGCCTGGTGTACCTCATACCACTTCTAAAGGGTGCCTCTGTGCGTCAGTATCTGATGCCCAGGACCACTGACCAAGCGTCATTATTTGTTAGGAGTGGGACTGGGTTGGACCAACAGGAGTGTTTCCTAAATTAGCACACCTACCAGTGGACGTCAGTATAGCGCCTATATGGCTGTTAATGGTTGCAGTTTTAAACACTTGGTTAATGTTGTAAAATGGTCACTGTTACACCAAAACTATGTGGTTAGGTTTGGAGACAAGATCTTGGTTTGACTTAAAATAAGTACAATTGTTACCAATGTAACATAATGTGACAAATTTCACATCAAATATGCCACGTCACATACATTGTTGAAATATCTCAGTGATCACTTTTGGTTTCACACGAGACACAAACAGTGGTCTCCTTGGTAAAACTCCCATGTTTGTTCGACTCATACACTACATCCTCCCTCCCTGCCTACTTTGTTGCTCTTTGTACTACATTACCTGACTCCTTCCTTTGCTACCATCATAATTACTACGGCCTATAGAGGTTGCCGTCTAACAATAAATGTAAATATGGGTTGGATTTGTCTCTTGTAAACAACCTTTGTGGTTGTATTTTGGAGGAGGATGGTCTCCACTATACTCCACTGTCCTATTTCCCATTATCAACACACTCTATTAAGGCAATTTTTATTTAGTTAGTTATATTACATTTGCTCCCCTGATCGACACATCCTGGCTATTTCACCCTTGGTACTACTTCTGTTTGTACTGTGTGACTGGTGTGAAGTGGTGTCAGTGGATGTGCATCAAATGAGGTGACACTACTTGGGATGGACCCTGATAGCCAGTTCCATTTTGGATCTAGTTTCTTATTTGCAAATTAACTTACACTCTAAAGATAACAAACTAACAAAAGACATAGGTTTTGGTTTCACATTTGGGGGGGACACACATTAAGTAGGGGGTCTGGTGGTTCCTCCCCCAGAAATTTGAGTGTCAAACACTTTTCCTGCATTCTGGTGAGTTATCATGCACCAGTTTGTGTCTTTTCTGCATCAATGTATGGTAGAAATTACATGGTACATCCTGCTCAACTGTGCACAGTTGCCTCATCTTCCTTCTGCTTTATGGCAGATTTGCAACCATTGTTTTTGAAAAACTTTTGGCAGTGAGCTGCAATTTCTGAAAATGTCCACAGATTCTGTAAGAAGGATGTGAAGAAAGGTATTCTTTAGATACCAGCTAAGTGGAAATTCAAAGTCACTGTCAAATACAAACAGGGTGATTTATGACGTAGCCAGAAACTGGTTTGTAAAAGATAAATAACCTCACCCAGGATGGGAGGGACAAGATTGGTGAGTGACTGACACTTTATATACTTAGACGTGCACGCCAACAGTTTAGCAGAGTTGGTATTATCTTTCAGCAGGACACATTAATTGTGTTAGCACAGGGGCGTGCCTTTTTCACTTTCTCTCTGTGGCTCCGAGGGGAAATACAAGAAGCACACACCAAACAGGGCAGGAGAAACCCAATCCCCCAGCTGCAGGGCTCCTCCCTGCTGAGCAGGTACATGCAGGCTGGTTTGTCTCATTTAAACACAAAATGGTAGAGAAGTATATCATTTCATGTATGCATATATGTTATATAACCCAACCCTGCTGCAGAATAAGCTCTAGAGAGACATTAAAAATGTTCCTGTTTCATGTTAAGCTTCCACCAGGCTGACGGTAGAACATGTCAGCATGTTAATGATGCTGCTGTCACTGGAGACAAGAACATGCAAGTCAAATGCAGTGACAGGTGTCATACAGAGGCACTCTTTGTCTACTGCATGTACAGTACGTGGTACTGTATGTCGTCCCGGGAAAAATGAAGCCTTGATGCGGAATGAGGAGCTGCACTGTGACTTCTGTATAATTCATGATTTCCACGATGATGCCAGCTCTACTGTATGGGCTCATTTATCCCTCTGGAATGTGGAGAAAAATCTTCAGCTCCTGTGCTTCCTCCCACTGTTCATACAGTAGCCATGCATGTCATGCAGTATGTACAATATATATGCAGGAGGATTATCCTGACCTGTACATGCTGAAATAAGTGAAATGAGTGCCGCAGCAATACAGTGATTGATGCACATTTTGTCATGGAGTTTAGTTAATTTAGTTTTATTGTAAGACTTGCAAAAATATATTTAAAAAATGCCCAGAGGATAGTAGGAGGATCCAAACTTAGGGAGCAAAGATGGACAAGCAAAGATGTAATTTGCTGCTGTCTTGAGTCTTTTTTGCAGTAAACTTTTTATTGGTGTAGTATGTTCCTAGTGCCCCTCTCAGCGATCATTTGGCTGTTATGGTTGTGTCTTTGTGACATAATTTTCTTGAATTTTCTGTTGAAGTTTAAAGGTTTAAAGGGCCAGTCCACCAAATTTACAAAAGAATACATTTTCCTACCTAACCGTGGTAGCAAGTAACCATGCAGATCATTTCAGATGTATCCGTAAAGGTTTTGAGGGTATAAAATGCCAACACAATAATCTAACCTGAGACAGTTTTTACTTTAATTTCTTTATGCCTCTGGCATTATGTTTTTGAGTTGTCCATGTATCCCATTGTCGTGAATGCATATCTCCGAATGCCTTAAGAGATTTCTTCAAATTTGGCACAAACGTCCACTCAGGGTCACTGATGAACTGAGTAGATTTTAGTTGTCAAAGGTCAAGGTCACTGGGTCCTCACATCTGACCCATTTTTGTAAATGCAGGATGCAGTTTCTTCAAATTTGGCACAAACATACACGTGGGCTCATTGATGAATGAATTATATTTTAGTGGTCAAAGGTCAAGGTTACTGTGACCTCACATCTGACCCACTTTCGTGAACGCAGGAGGTATGTTCTTCAAATTTGGCACAAATGTCCTCTTGGACCCAACAATATACTGATTAGATTTCAGTGGTGAAACGTTGAGGTCACTGTGACCTCACAAAACATGTTTTTGGCCATGTCTCCAGAAGGAGGGACATTCGGTCAGATACTTGATTGGTGACACCAATCATAGGTGTCATGTCAAAGTCTTCACTGCATATATTTTATGAGTGTGGACAGACATGGATGTAAACTGTAATGTGATTGGCTGGCGGAGGCATACAACAGTAAAGAGGTAATCTACTTTTATCTTTGTTGTTTGTGAACTTTCTAGACCTCTCAGTCATCAACCATTGCACCATCCATTCTATTGAAGTGGATGCAGCAGACTCACAGACCTTAGTCTTAAAACTTTTGAAATTAGAACGTATCTTCACTGATAGATACCACCAAGCAATAGGCAATTTGAGGGGGATGAGAGGTGACACCATCCCCCTTGTTAGCAAAATGACCAAAATGCATCCACCTTGTTAACCTGCCATCCCTCGTCATCCGTTGGACTGGACCCAGACAAGGGTGGCATCCTTAAGGCCCAAACATACTCGGGCGGAACGTACACGGAGCGGACTCCGCGGAGGTCCGCCCGGACTAAAAGCGGACGTCCGCAAGCCCTGTGCGCACAAAGCTCAGATTTTACGACCACACGGACTCCACTCCACGCACCAGTGTCACACAAAAGACTGCTCGGCATGTATTTTTCCCATCGCAGGGATTTTTCAATGCGGAAGTGCGCTCGACTATGGAAGCCCGAATGACTGCGGACATTCTTCGCGGAGTCCGCTCCGCTTATAGTACGCCCGAGTCTGTGAGCACCTTTAGTGGCCTTATGTTCTAGGGATAAATGTCCCTTTAGGTTGGTTGTGTCCATGGATGGTGGCTATCACTGCTGATCCTGTCAGTTTCTTATTGTCTTTATTTGAGACAAATTCTTGTTGCTACTGCCAAATATATAAAATGCATAGTTCCCTGTCTTACAGACTTTACAGTCATCACCAACAGAAAATCCAGTAATGTAAGAGCTTTTACAATGTAGTTGTAGGGTTAAATCAGTATCATGTTTGATTTATCAGTCAGGGTGTGGTAAAAAGAAAATATATCTAAAATATGAAAATGTCATGTGTTATGACTTTGTAATAAATTTTGATCATAAAAACTGTCTTGACAGCAGTATAGTGTTGTGTTGTTTTTCAGCCTCCTGCCTTACAGGAATTAAATACCAGTACACATGTGTCGTATTTCAATTTTACACATTCTGTCACAATACATCCATTTGCACAAGTAATGGGAGATCTTTGGTGCTGCAGAGGAGGTGATACCTACCACCATTCTGTTAAACTGTAAAACATTTTTATCATGGAATAAAACACATCAGGGAGACATCAAAAATTGTTTTTCATAGTTTACGTAAATCATGACAGAAAGCTGTTTTCTGCATTGTTGTTTTAGTAATTGAATCAAAATGCTTTCTTTTTATGATCATATTAAGATGCCAAAAAACACACACGATCCAGTATTTAATGCCAAAAAGTTATTTCACCAATATTTACATGTTTGAGTTCTTAATCACATCAGATACACTTTTATGAGTTGAAATGCGCTCCAGGGAGTTGACTTAATTGCATCCATAAGCAAAGCAGGGTTTGACATTATTTCATATGTGGTCACTATAAACATTTGTGGTTACACCCACATGAGAAAGCCCCAGAGCAGAGAATAAATCATCACTGGCCACATAGTTTCACTCAGCCCTGAGATTCTTCCTCTTTCTCTCTCTCCACCTCAGATTCCATCTCTATAGTAATTCTCTCTCTGATTCTTTATACTGTACTTGTAAAATTTGGGACTAAAATAATTTCATTTGGAATCTCTACGAACAGCAGATTGGCTCATGGTGGCAACATAAATCATAAACACAAAGAGTTTTCATGTAGTTCTACTTTGGTCAACACTGGTACAAATTTTGCATTGTTGATCTATCACAAACTGTGTTGACAGTGATGAACTTTGAGGGAAAGAACTGCCGGAGAGTCCAAAATGGAAGGAGCTATCATATTCGCTGTATTGCACCACTCAGTGTTATACAATCTCACCCTGCCAGAATAAAAACTGCTCCACAATGAAGGCATTGTTTCCTGACAGTAATGGGACAGGAGTGGATGGTACACATATTTATTTTTTCTGTTTATTTGACAAGGAAATTGCTCATTGATTAACCTAACAAAGAACTTCAAAAGTAGTAGAGTTAGCCAAGAAGGCCAATTGTAAGTGGTTGTCCACAGCCAATTGTTGAAAGGCACTCTAAGAATACAATTAAACAACATAAAAGAATATAATGCCATAACTACATCTTGAACAAACTGTAAACCTGTTGCTCAGTTTGAGGTCGACCTAACTAGCTCACTAACTGCTGTTTTGCGAGCTAGCCATCGAGCTAACACAAATATATTATATATATATTTATATATTATTATATGTTTTATGTCTCCCTCTTTCTTGTCACATGATAAGGTCCTGGCCCAGGGCGTCACAGGAGTGTTACACATGAGCAGCTGATATTATGTGGCATGACTTCAAAACATCAAGGTCGAACAATAAATTCAGTGCAGCTTTATGTCTTCTTGTCAGCTAGCCCGCTAGCCTGATGAGCTAGCCTACTGTGGCAGACACAAGCCTCCTGGACAAGCCTTCAGGACTCTGAAGCCAATTTGACATAGTAGCCAAAACGTGGAATCACACAGCCCAAAAAATAGTTAATCCCATAGACTTATATTGTGAAAGAAACCCTCTGCAGATACATTTTAGCCCTATTAAAGTTAACGGAGCGCTAAACTGGAAGCTAGCCACTTGGCCAGCAAAAGTCTCTGTAATCCGCCTGCTCTATGGGCCCAATGATGCGGAAGCAGAGCAGAAGATTCAGGCTATTGTGCATATTCTTATTTTTTGGCTTCATGCAACCATTCAGTCAAGGTTTTTGTGGCCATTAGCTGACATGTAAAAGCCTTATGGTAGTGAGCTCTTGAGCAACACTTCGACAGCAACGCTCTTGGTGTGTCACTCCTAGTGTTAACGCAGCATAACTGTCAGGCTAGATCATGTACCATTAGCTGTTGTAGTTGACAGTGAGTGGAATTATAGCCAGCAGGTGTTAGTATGATACAGAAAGCATGAACAAAAGAACAGAAAAGTTACATGATGGATAGCACAAAGTTACGTTTATAGTCTGCTTCTTCAATCCTTTGGACACCTTATGAACGCTAGTTACCTCCGAGGTGACAGATGAATGACATGTTGGGGTGGAAACGTAACCAAGTGAGGGGAGAAAGTACAGCTTTCTAACGCTTCCTGCCCCCAGGTAAAAAGTTGCGTAATCTTCTGTAACTCTAAATACAGTCTGTCTTCTCAATGGCAGTTGGGAAGGGCTCCAAAAACAAGACTTGTGAGTGTTACGTATATGTTTTATATGTTTACTCTTTCTATTCCCATGATAAAGTTCTGGCCTGGGGGGCAACTTGAGTATCTGAGTGCATAGTTCCCACGCATAAAAGTTGAATAGTTACTTCAAGTCAACATCCAGCTTTCAACCACAAAGCATCCCAGTCCAAATTATCAAAAATAAGCATAGTTCTGTCATTAGGTAGGTTGCATGTTTTCCCTTTGTTCTTACTTTAACTTAATTTCACAGTTCTGACAATGTTTGGAAAGATTTGCTCTCTGTGCTTGGGGCTGGAGCCTGACAACAAAAATATCCAGAGCCATCTCAACTGTGCAATGGAAACTCCATTACTGCTAAAGTAATCGGGTCATGAATCCTCTCCACAAAATAGAGAATTTCTGGCCACCACCAGTGTAATCTTTTTTTCTCCCCAAGTAGACTCATCCTCCTGAAGATAAATCCTTCCGACTCTAGTCATGAAAGTGTCTTCTCAAATTCGACTTGACGTTCCTGGAACTTGTTTTTGAGTTCAGGTTTCAGAGCCAGGGTTCAGAATGCAATGACCTGCTCCTTTACCTTTGGTAATTGGCAAAACACCTGACCTCTATTCCTGCTTTGCAAGTGGTGGGCCCACACCATGGAGGTTCAGTGTTACTTCCTAGGGCTTAGCCTGACTGAACCCCCTGGATTTAGGCCTGCCTACCATGAAGCTGGTGGAACAATGCTGCTCTTTCATATCAAAAGGTGGTCTGAGCATAGAGGTTGACCAATGGTGGATTTTTAAAGGCTGATATAGTAATAACAGTTTGGAGCAGGAAAAAGCAGATAACCCATTAATGGGACGATATCAAAACCTTGTATATGGTTGGACCATGTATGAAAGGTAAGTGGGCTTTTAATCGGAAACAGGAAGTCGCTGCATACAGTCAGTCACAGACTTTTACATTGATAGTCGGCAATGTACGCCACACATTGTCCTGTGGAGACTGTGCAGTCATCGGCCACTATCAGAGCCAAGTTTCGGCAGTAAAATACCCCATCTGCGCCAAATTAATTGGCCAAATCGGTAGATTGGACGACCTCTATTTGAGCATTTGATAAAGGCATCAAAGGTCTTCCACTGAAACGCATGTGTCTCACTTCTCTGGCACTCTGTCTAACAGCAAACTTTTCACCCCGCCTTTGAGTGTAGCTCTTTGGAATAGCTTTCGCCCTCTGACATGTTTAACAGTGCACTCTTATAACATTGTGGGTTCAAAATCAATGCAGCAAAGCCGGAAATATTGACCTTTTTTTAATCTGTGCATTTTTCTTTCTCGGTAAAAGCTGGTGCCCACATTACCCACAATGCAAATCGATTGCAAACAGTTAGTCAGAGTTGTGGTATCTATGCTAGTAGAACATACAATACGGTACATCACGGCATGACACGGTACGATATGGTAAGATATGATGCGATGTGATGTGATGCGATACGATACGACATGAACGACTTGATACAATATAATCAGATACAACTTCATTACACTGAAATTCTTTTTGCATCCTCAGACAACTCCGCTCAAGAAGTTCACCTACTAATTAGACACAATTACACAAACAGCACATACCCATAAAAAACAGACCAAACAGTCATGACCATGAAATACATCACATAATATCCTCAAATTCAGATCTTAATTAGCACCAGACTGATTTTGGTTTAGCATATGCAGTAGTATTCCCCAACACTAGCGCTGTGTAAAAACAGTGGAGCCTTTAGGGCTATCTCTTGGACATCTCACAGAAGAGTTCGCCCAAAGTACACCCAAATGGTAGGACCCAGAAAACACCGTGGGAATAAGATATCCCATCTGGCCTGGGTGGACTTGGCTGTGAAAAAGATCGTCTGGGCTATACCTTGCTTAGCCTGCTGCCACTGCCGCCCAGATAACTGTCAGAAAATAGCTGAATTTGACTTCACATAAGCTGTGATTTCCTTTTGCTCGCAATGAATGAACAATCGCATTCTTGTCATTTTTAAAATCATGAAAGGAAATGCCTGAAGTAGCAGAGCGTGTCATCGTATGCAGCATGGGAATTCTAAGAAGAGGCCTTTTCCACAGTTGCTTCCTTCTTATCAGTTATGAGCCTTTTGTTCTTTGTGCACACACGCTGCCCCTGGGTTGGACATGTCATTACAGAACTATTTGTAATACCAAATGGAGGGTGCAAAGTTAATGAAATGCCTTTTTAACAGCCAGTGTGCCTCTATAACCACAGCCAAAGGACAATGACACTGTTATGCCCCGCGGTTTTAAGATGGGACACAGGCAGCGGTGTCTGTGGGAGAGTCAGAGGTTTTGCACTCAGTGAATGTACTTTTGTGACGGCTCTTCACAAAAGAGCCACACATCATGTCAAACAAGTCTGTGTACAATGAAAGAGCATTATGCTGTGATGTATAGACTTGTACCATCTGGATTCCTGGCAAGTGACAGAACGATGGTTTGGAGGCAGAGACTCCAGGCTTTGTTTGATTTTCTGTAACTTTCAGTAAGGATGAGGCCAGAATTATGTGGTCGGTACCCATTGGGGATGATGGCACACATGGAAATACAATGACTGCACACACAGACACAGATATCTAGGCAGTGCCAGATATAGAGATGAATCGTGTCTTTCAGTCTGCAGGTGCAGACAAAATAAAATCAGGTCGGCTTTGAACTCCCCCACGAAGCAGGAGAGAAGTTTAAGGGAAGCTGAGCTGCAGGAGGGTTAAAGTAAACAGCTGGAATGTTTGCAATGCAAGACAAGCATGCGTGCAAATTAACACAGAGCCTCCAACCCCAGACGGCAGCTGATATTTAAGTGTCGTTCCACCATGGTGACATGACAGGAAGACATCAGGCCTGAATAGACTTAGCTGTACAGTAGATCCAGGCTGAGCTGCAGTATTGTTGTGGTTGTTATCAGGCCCAGATGTGACAGCGCAGCCAGCAGGTATTCACAGCTCTCTCGGAGCAGTGCCAAACAGGAAGCTGGAATAATAACAGCCCCTCAGCTATATGCCACCGCCCCGGGACATCAAATTCAACCTGCGGCGGACAGCCCAACGCACCCCAGGTCTGCGTGTGCGTCACACCGCTTCAGTCTTCCCTGCCAAACTGGCCAACAAAAGCACAGCAATGGGAAGTTTGATGTGTTAAACTGTTGCCATGGGATAGATCGTCAAACTGGGTGCGTTCCCTTCACTTGTCGTTACCCCCCTTCATCCAAAATATAAATCTTCCAAAGGCAGTTAAGTGTGTTGTTGTTGAAGGAAAGTCATGACCAAATCTTTGAGGATTTTAATGTTGGATAGTGGAAGGCATTTTAACTGTCTCCTGTGAAATGTGTGCTAATTTGTTGCAGATGAGAACGCAAATTACGGAATTACACAGTCATGACAGACGTAAGGGGACTTTTTAACTCAAACAGTTCACTCACCTTCCAATGTCTTTATTGCTTTGGTCAAATGACGGACATACATGACACACATAAAACCTACAGTATAACAGATTTGAAAATAAAACAAGGGAGTGAAATATAACCAAATCATGTCAACCTAAAATTTGTGTTAAAAACTACAGCTGTAGAAATAAACAAACAGCTAACTTGAAAAACACTTGACCCATTTACTTGGATGGAAAGAGACCGCATTAGTTTGGATCAAGGGGTTATCTCCGGGTCTAGAAAGGGAAGCCTATGAAGAAGTGCCTTAAACCTGCATTCTCTCTAATGGCCAGGAGGGTGTGACTCCAATAGTTGCAAGAAGTCCGATTCTATACAAATCTATGAGGAAATGACCCTACTTCTCACTCGATTTATTACCTCAGTGAACATTTTTCTAATGACTTTATGGTCTCAATCGCTAGTTTTATGTCTATGATTTTTTAAATTCTGGTCCCATTTAGAGTAAAATAGATGATGAAGCAGGGAATGCTCTAGGGCGTGGCTACCTTGTGATTGAAAAGTCCTTATCACAGCAGTATGTCTCAATCAGATTCACCCATCACTGCCTCACAGCTCCACCTTTTTGTCTAAGTATGGTTACTTATGGCTCAAAAAAAGACTTGAGGCTTCAGTCCTTGAACCAAAGGGTGATGTTATAGTGGGTATAGCCACGTCTTTTATACAAACGTTTGGATGCATACAGCCACAGAACACACATACTGAACATTTTTGTTATAATTACAGGCACTGATTGTGCTTTGTCATTGCAGACTGCCTGTTTCTGCTATTCTAATGAATTTCAGTGTGTTGTCCACACAGAACTGCCATGAGATCTTTTATCCACTCTAGGCTTCGATCACACAGAAAACCTTTCAGCGGCTGGAGGCGGCTTTTTGTAAATGTATTTAATGAGAATATAGTTTTTGCTCACTGTTTTTGCATTGCTGAAGGACCAATTGGATGATTGGAGAGGCAGGCACTCTGTGATGGTCACAACAACAAGTTTACAGTTGATAAACAATGGAAGAGAAACTAGTAGTGCTCAGTTGCTCGGCAGGACCAATGGACTTCCTGTATTTAGTATTTATTTTTGTTATGCTGAGCCTGACGATAGACAGCAGGCTGTCAAACTGCCCCTAGGTCATCCTAAAATATGCCTGGAAACGGCCATCATCAAGGCGAAGCTCCTGGACCAACTGGTGGTACTCCCTGCGATCCACCCTCTTTTTTAGTGTCTCATGTACCCACACAGATCTCTGTTTCTGTGTGCCCAACAAACTTTTTGCTGACAGCCTCTCATCTGCAACCAGAGCTACAGCAAGTACCCTCTGCCTGTCCATTTTAGGAACTAGCTACTAACTACTGTGAAATACATAAAATTAAAATGCTGCAAAAATACAAGTTGAACAAACTGTAAGAGGCTTTGGCCCTATATATAATCATTTTTGGAGTGTGGAATCATCTTTTTCTACATCTTGCTGACAAGCCAAAGCCAAAGTGCTTACTGCTTAGCATCAGTGGAGTTTGTTTATTTGGCCATGCTAGTGGCATGGCTGTAGTGATGGCAATGTCCGACGATCGGATGGTCATTCAGTTCATTGGTCCAACACCAGATTGAATTGTCATAAAATTTAGTACAGACATTCATGTTCCTCAGAGGATGAATCTTTATGTCTTGATACTGGTGATTCCCTGACTTGTACAGAACTCTAGAACCACTGTGAGGTTGATACGTGGTGATGAGTAAAATGTGTCATACTAACTATTGGATGGACTGACATTAAATTTGGTGAACACATTCATGTCCCCCTCAGGGTGGTTACTGTTTAGCAAATGTTAGCATGCTAACACACTGAACTAAACTTGGCAAATGTTATACCTGCTTAACATCAGCATGCTAGCTTCAATGGTAGATTCTACTGGGGCTTCAACATTATGGGCTGTTGGAACAGTGGGCAGTCCCTGGTATTTTATGTTCTGAACTGTCAATCTGATGATGACAGCCCCTCAAGAAGTTGACTGCTGCCCACAACACTGATTAGTGGTTTTAGTGGACTGTGTTGACTGTCTCTTGTGCCACTTTATTGACTTCTATCATAAACAGGCTCCAGAAAGAAGTGTTGTACTGAAAATGAGTCCTTTTATGTCTTTGCTTTATAAGGCCTATAATTTGTTGCTTTAAGCACAATACAAGCAGATCTTACACCCCATTATCCCTGTGTGTATGTGTGCATAGTGTAGTATGGCTGTGTGTGTACACATTTCCAAGTGTGTGAGCGTGTCCTTTTAAACCCACTTAGTCTCTCTCTCAGAAGTAGAGGGCAGCGTCTCTGTGGCTCATCTCATCAAACAGTGTGAGGCCTGGTCTCATGAGGGCAAATCACTTCTGGGCCTCATCATTGCCATGACAACCTGATGGAGTGCAGCTCCAAAATCGGAGGCTCTCCTGATCTCACGTCTCTTTCCCCACTTTATGAAAGGAAGTGCAACCATCACTCACAGAGGAACTGAGATACCTGTAGTTAGTATACAGCAGCTGTGGCAGTGAGCTACACTAACTACTTGTGCACTGTCTTTGTTCATGCTGTTTTAATGGTCGTCACTGGCAACCCACAAGGTTCTCATTTCTAATGTGGTAACCCTGTTGATGTCAAGCAGTCATTGCTTTGAACTGACTTTATTTGATTCCATATTTGGTGTAAAGTAACAATGGCTTTAGTGCCTTTCAGACATCATGTTTCAATTTATAATTTCAGACGCCTCCAAGGATTTTAGCCTCCAAGTGTTTTATAGTTATTTAATAAGAGAATTTTGTCTTTGTGACTGTATTCATTGACAGCTTTTATGGTCTTTTTTACTGTCATCATTTTATTGTTGTACTTTTGATTTGAAATGTCTATGTTGGGGTTACAGCTACCTCTTAGAGACTGTTTTTTTTATTTAGTCCTTTAATTAAATAACTGCACTGGATTGATTGAGGTTACCAAGAGGGAAGTGCGTATATTCTCCGATACATTCCATTGGCTTTTTGGCTGAAAGGAGGCTGTATTGTAAGAAAAAGAGGGGGGTATCTCCTGTATATCTGCATATACCCACTGATGAAACAGCTGGATTGGTTGAATAAAGTACAGATCCTACCAACAAGCTAGTCATACTTATGTCTCTTGTACTTGAGCACTTAGTTGGAAGGTTAAGTAGGAAAAGCTCACTTTCTCTTCAAGTTTTGTCATTTTTTCCTGGAGGCAAATTATTTACCAACCTGATATGAGCATTGAATTGACTCTACAAAGTTTAAACAAAGTCTCAGAGATGATATGTAGGAGTTCTTGGGTTCTGCTGTCAACAATAGATTGATGTGTCTGTGATTCCACATGTTTGCTATTCATAAACACAACCAACTGACACCAAAATCAAAATAATATGCAGCCTCACATAGAGCTGGAAATTACCCATAACTATGATAAAAATGTGTTCTTATTGTGGACGTGTTTTGGTCTAATGAATTCATGCCTTTTTGCTTTATTAGTAGCATGACTTGGAGCACCATGAATCCCAGTGACTTTGATGATCTTACTTTTCATCGACAGAGACTGTTAGGAACTTTGGTACAGACATTCATGTCCCCTCAGGATGAATTGTGATCATGTTCTGACCTTTCTCCTGGTGCTGTCACCCAGTCACAAAACACGTCCAGTGCTTTACTTCATGGCCAAAAAACTGCAAGACTAATCACATTCCCATCAGCCTTAGCTGGTTTAAGGGAAAATGCATGTGTTTGAAAAGTGCTGAACATAGGACTGGATAAATGAGACTTGCATTATACTGCACGAGTTATGTGAGGGTTTGTAAACTGATGTTTTGACCTACAGTATATTTGTTGTTATACAACAGTTAGTTCCGAATAATTTGATTGGACGAGAGGCATTCCATGAGTGCTGATATAGAGTATAACATCACTGGGACATGTAACAGTAAAATCACTCCGCTCACAGGTGTTATAAATATAAATACAACTGTTAATTAACCAACTGTCACTCCCGCTACATTGACGCAAACTGACACTATAGCGTTACACCAAGAAGATGGATATCTTCCCCAAAATTACATTTGAATTAAATTATGAGTGGTCATCAGGAGAGGACGAGGAAAAGGAAAGCCAGGACTCTTCAGTGCAGACCTCCAGGTGTGTTTGAATCCGGCCGTGCCAACATCCAGGTTTGCCAACGTTTCATCAGCCCAACTGGACGAAGTTACACAGTTGCAGATCAATGTAAATACAAAGTAGCTTGTGAGTTCCTGGCGTGTGTGCTGCGTTGCCTGGCGACAGACTGGGGGAACTGTTTTTTGTTTTTTTTCGCGGAGCTACATAACATACTTAAATCATTTATTTCATCACCTTTTGTTAACATTTCTTTACTCAGCATTGCTGTTTAAGCTGTTGTTGACCTGTTGTATAAAAGCAATATCACACTTGTTTAAGCTGTTGTTGACCTGTTGTATAAAAGCAATATCACACTCAAGGTCGTGACGTTGTACTGTATATCATCACAGCCTCGTGCCTATGACCGAATCACAGCCGTGACGATATACAGTACAACATCACTCCCTCTCGTGTGATATTGCTTAATTATTAAACCCGAACCTCCATGATTTTAATTCTTCAAGAATTTTCTCAGTTTCTTGTTTGTTCACTATGGATACATGTGAGAAAAACAAAGTTTTCCACACAAATTCAGTGTAACACATGCTGCGTCATTGATACACAAATGGTCATTCATGGTCTGTTCCTTTAAGTAGCCTCAGGTCCCTTTTAGTTCTTCTTTTTGAATCCGAATGAAATCAGACTCTTATGCTAAGGTTGTAGAGACTGTTATGAAAATGACTTTTCGGTGCTCAGTTCTAGGAATTGATAACAGCCTGTCCCTCTTTTACATTTTTCTCTGAATTCTGTTTGCAGTGTCATATTATTCATGCATGATTGGCACCACATTTACTATGTAATCAGTCCAACAAACAGCACAGCCATCACTGGGATTTATGAGTTCCTTGAACTTTCTGCGGATGAAGTCTTGAGTTTGTGTAGGTGGGGCTTTTTTAACAGTTTCAGCCGTGGTGGTGGTGGTGGTTAATGCTGCTCATGCTTAATGCCCAGATCTTATTTCACACCAACCAAACATCTGTCTCTGCTGTCAGAAATGTCAATTACATCTCTGTTTTTTTCCAAGAAAGATCTACTAAGTTTACAATAGACATCAAAGTAATTGTTTTGTTAGAGATCTTTAATAAATGTGGGTTTGCTCATGAACTTGTATTGGACATACATTCAGAAAATGGAACCAAAGCAATGACTTCTGTAAACAAATATGTGCTGGGCTCAGGAGGCCCCTTAATGAATTGCTTATTGACTTCTCCATTAGCTTTATTTTTCTGTATAGCTGCAGGTCAGCAGCTACCCTCAGGCCTCCTAGAAGGTTTTAGAAAATCTGCTTTCAGTCAGACAGTTTCAAGTGAGGACAAGATGACCTGTTGCTGTCCACATTCCATTTTCATGATTTTTATGGGACCACCCCACTTATCTTTGCTCTCTTTCTCTCTTACAGACAAACACATGTCACACAAAGACAGAGCTGGTCGGGGTCACATTTCTGGCTGGTGCATTTCTGGTCTGGGTCAGAAATGCTCTTCTTCCTGTTCTCAGATGTGACCCCGGGGCTCAGGAAACTCTTTGCAGCTGTACCACCTTCCCAACTGTGACAGCGGCTCTGAATGGCAGGATGTCCTGCTTTGGGTTCCCCTGAGAGGCCCTGTCAGAGGCCAGGCAACGCAGCAAGGTTCACTGGCCACCGGAATGATCCTGAATCCCACGAAACAAGGTGGTTACACTTACACGATATTTCAACATGGCTACATTTACATACACACCAGCAATAAACTGTTTATGCAGTTTGGCTTAAAGTGGGAGAGGCGGACACCTTGTTAAAGTTTCTATAGACTGAACTTCGACTGAATTTTTGCCTGGAGTTATTTGTGCAAATTTGACCACTAGATTTGGTAGATTTTGCAGACAGTGTCATATCCATTCCCATCTTTGTATTAACTGTAAATGCAACTTTGCAAAATCTACTCTCGGTCAGTGACAGGACACAAACTCTGGTCTATCGTATTTAGATGTGCCAGATTCTGTCTACCACCCAACCTTTACTACATTACTGTTAGAAAAGACATTCTGCGTTGTGCAGTGAAAGTTTGCATTTATATACTGGAAATTGTCCACTGCCCTCTGATTATAGCCGCCACACATATGTAGGGCATCAGGCATTAGAATTTACCAATACTTTACCAATACTTGTCCCAGACGCAGCATTACAACCAATGCTGCATCTGGGACGAAAAGCATGACAAATTTCACAACGTGTTCTGTGACATTGACCAACAGGAGCATAGAGCGCTTTTTGACTGTAAACATGGCGAAGTGAAAGAGGAATGATGTTGTTGGTACTGCCGGTGGAACTGTGAAACAAAGGAAAGGTCACAGTCATTTTTAGCTGCGACCAGCAGGCCTGTAGCTCGCTCTGTCGGTCAGTCCACAAAACTTTCCCCACCCTTTGGCGGGCACAGTTTCTGCCCTAGGATACTGAAATCTGGCATGGAGGTCAAGTGTGTGTATGTGAAGGCGTATGTTTGTGTTCATACCAGTTGGCTGAATAGAGGCAGTGGGAGTGGCCTATAATAAAAAGGCACATAACTTTCAAATAGATTCATAGATTTGCCCAAGATTTAGTGAAAAGATTGGTCATAAGGCAAGGGATAGCTGATTAACTGTTAACACACACACACACACACACACAGATAGACAGACATGAACACACCATTTTGCCACGTCCCCTTCCATAACTCATGAACCCGTTGTCATAGCGACGCATCATTGGATAAGTGAAAAGTGTTTTTGAGGTTGTCTGTGTGTGACTGCATGAACACCTGGATGCGAGGTTGCAGCTTTTGCAGATTTGGGCTTGTTTTATTCTTTTTAAGACTGTAAGTATCATACAGAGCGTTTGGATACCATTGTTTTGTTCCTGGAAGGCGGTCCCTAGCACATCCTTCTCAGTGTCATCATGCAGGTCATGAAAGAGCAAGCTTTGATTGATCCGGGACCAACGTATAGTCTGGCATGTCTCTCAGCCGAGTCACGGCAGGAATTTATGGTTCTATAAATTGCCTAAAAAGCTCCTACAAATGCAACATGACTTGCTTAAACACAACCGGTTTAATTGTTTTTTCGTCTCAAACAGTGGTCTGCAGCTTGGCAGGCGTCTCGCCTAGGTGGCATGCCATCTACCTTGCAATGATAAAGTTAGCTTGTATACTATGTCACTCTAGAAACATTTATATAATACCTATGACGCATACAAATATAACGTATATGTGGTTTGTAGAAACCTACAATGCCAACATTTTCTCCTGGTGACTGGGCTGAATTATTAGTCATAACCCCAGATTATAATGTTCACACAACTATGGCTTCGTCACCTAACCACAACAAGGCCATTGTAGTAAGTAACCAAGTTGCAAAATGCTGTACATTATGGAATTGTACAAGCAGTCTTTGATAACACTTACGGGAAGTTTGGATGACTGTCAGACTGGAAATACCATTTTGTAACCTGTCTGGAGTTGACAGACGGTGTCTGAGGTCTGTGGGGGTGAAGGCTTCTGCTGCCTTGTATCTTGGGTTGCTGCAGGAAGTGTGCGAAACTCATCTGCTAGATTTTCCTGTGCACAAATCATCATCCTGTCTCAGAGGAATTATTTTTACTCTAGTTATCAGCTCTTGAGTATCCTCTAAAGGTCACAGTCAGTTTACATACTGAGAGCATTTTTACATGCAAGCTCTCATGGCTTCAGACCTCTTTCCCTGCAAATGTGTATACCATCATTGTTAACCAGCCAGATGACATGACTTGTTAGGGCTGCTCGACACCAGGGACTGAGACAGCGCTCAGGATGACACGATGACTGCATCCCATCAGAATGTAAATGCCCCGGCCCAGCTGAGTCCAGCTCACTTCCTGTGGATCAGGGCTTTCTCTCATGCACCGCTGAATGGGGATGGTGTGACAGCGTTGAATTGGGTTCCTGTTTTTGCTCTTCAATCGAAAGTGAACCTCTTGCCAAGGTTCTGCCCACTTTTCAACTTTCTGCCCACTAAAACAGACCCAGGAGGTCTCCAGAAAAGAGAAGTGAAAGTTAGGAGCTACTTTTGAAAAACCCCTGACCCTGGGGATTTTCCTCACTGAACAGAGAAGGTCACAAATATTTTTAAATGGAAAAACCTTTATTTTAAAGTCAGTGTATTTAACTTCCTTAAGGGGATTTTTTTGGGAAGGCAAGGTGTTACTTTGGCTAGAATTTTTTGATGTGGAATCAGATGTTGACCTTTGGTTTTGGTGTGCACTGAGGCAGTCTAGCCTCAACTTAGTTCCTCTGTGCAGACCTGTCAGACGGTGGTTGGTTTTAGCTGACTGCCCAGTCACAACTCAGGGTATTTTTTTATTGTCCTTTCACTGCTCCTTTCATATTCTTTCATATGAGAAAGTGGAGCAGAATATGCTCAAGAAAGTAACTATTTAAGGAAGTGCTGTCATCCAGTAAGTCTTCATTTTGTAGCTTTGGCTATTATTCCTACTAGTTAAGGCAACATTTTACTGACCAAAGTAACTGCTGAGGGGGCAAAGTCCACTGGTCACAAGAAGTAAAAGCCAGGTGATCCCGGTGAAAGTTAGCCCAGAACTGTGGTTAGAGACCATCAGTGCATAATAAAAATGGGGAAAGACACAGTTATTAATATTATTATACTAACAATGGATCAGTTGTCTATGTGTAATGTAAAGTGGGTCACACATAGTGATGAACCACCAGAAGATTGTCACCCACCTCTAGAGTTCCCTCATCCTTACAGACCTTTTATTATCTTTTACCTCATTGTTTTGGTTTTACTGCTTCGGTTTAGTCTCATCGCTCTTATCAACCCTATTTTCAGCCAAGGCAGGCAGCTGTTTACAAAGCTTTCATAAACCCACTTTACACTATGTGCCCGGCACCAAACAGCAGACAGACACAATTAGAGACTGGCTGGTGAACAGTGACTGTGATATTTTTTTCCAGAAGTTAGTGGGGACCAGAGTTCATTCGTTTTTATCTTTACTTATCTTTTATTTTTTGTTGTCAGTTCAGTGAAGTTTCAGTTAGTTTACCGAGTGAGTTTGCTTGTTTCAGTTGAGTTTTTATTGTTTTAAAATGTTTAAATGTTTAGTTTTATTTTTCAATAGTTTCAGTATTACTTTTAGTTTTTGATTATAATATACTGGGTATTTGTCAGAGATTTAAGAAGTTTAGAACAGGTATTACAATTCAAACACACCACTGACAAAGACTAAACTACAGACATTTCCTTTTTTTTTTAAGTTAGTTTTGTAAGTACACATTATCATTTCAGTTAGTTTTTTTCCCTAATGTCTAGTTTTTATCTTTATTTCAATGAACTAAAATGTTTTTCACCCCTACCTTTATTTTTTAATTCAGTTTTAATTAACTATAATAACTGTGGTGGGGACCAAAACAGAGTTGAAAGGAGAGTGAATATTGGATTTGAATGCTAACCAGTGTTTCCCATACATTTATTTATTATTGGTGGCTGCCACAATATCAACACTGGCACTTACTGTTTTTTTTTTTCTTTTTTTTCTTTTCTTTGTCTTACTACTCCGAATAGGTGAACCCTATTTCATTGATTTGATCCTTCACCTTTTATGAATGTACTATTTTTCAAGCCACAAATGAGACAAGAATAAGCTAGCACACCTGACGGTCCCTCGAATTCATCCAGCACAAACCCCAGTGCCGCAGTCACAGCAGGCTGTTGGCCAGCGAAAGCGTCGGGTCTAACCTGTGTAATGGCAGCAACAGAAAATTTGCTGACTCCCCCTTATCCATTAGCTGACACTACAAATAGAATCTATTTATTCTGTTCGGAAACATGGGAAATGATGCACCAACTTTGTATGTTGTTAATTTGTCAATATTGTGTTTGCAACGTGTTGATCTGACCAAATATGGCCGCTCATCAGTGGAGATTTTAAAACAGAATGCTCAAAAATGATGTAAAATGCAGATAAATTCTGGCTTTTAATTCTTAGCACTGGGTCAAGCTTGTAATGTGGGCTGTCAGTTAAAAGGTTTAAGTCTCAAAGTCCAAGAAAATAAATATGATCACATCACAGGGTCATATTTGTTTTCTCTTTTAAATTAATTTCTCTTTGTTTAGAGCCTGTATGATCATCTGACGGCCTATTTCTGGTCCCAAAAACTATTAGTAGTGATGTCAATGCATTCTGAAATCTCAGCAATTACTTCAGTGAGTTTGGAAAAAAAAGGAGTTAAAATAAACTTTAGTTTCCTATTTACCTCCCATGCACATTCACTGCAGTGCTACACAAACACATCTATGCAACATTTCATCTTTGTTTTCCCAATATTTCTGTAAAACCTCTTTATCCCCTCATATCAAAATAAGAAACGTTTGTTGTTACAGCAGCAGCCCCTGGGATTCTCCAAATACATTGTGCATAAATTGAGTTACTCAACGTAAACTTTGCCTGAACTTCAGTGAAACAGAATATGAGCATTAGATGAACTCTTCCACGGCCACAAACCCACAGGAACGCACATTGAGTTGCGAGCGTGTCCCAGAGAAAAGAATATATCTTTAATTAATTGCATATTACAGTGGCTCTGAGTCAAATTCCACCATCAGCTCTAATGTTTTCCATGAAGTTGGAGAACGTGTTGATTACTTGATTACACAGATGAAGTGATGGAAACATCTCAACGCTGACTTGGATTCCTCCACAGCTGTGTCTTTGTGTCTCACCTGGCTGTCCTTGTCACCAGGACTGTATAGGAACGACTGATGTAGGCTTTGGCAGGCCGCACTGTGGGGGAAAACAGACCTTAACACGTGTGAGAGATATTCAAAGTAATAGAGAACTGGAAGCACATTTGCAAGAGCTGTTTTTGCCATAAAGCTACTGGAAGGAATTTTATCTTTGAAACTGCCAAGAAAAGCCTGGAATTGAATTGAATTTTCTCTCGTTCAAGACTTTAAAAATGAGCATTTTGAGCACTTCTCCCTACTTCATTTTGTCATAAGTCACACTCCCTTGTGTTAATGTTTAACACAATATTTCAGTGAAGGTGTACTCATTGTTTTTCTTAAAAGAAAACATGGCTCTCAATATGACTGAGAAAGAATGAGCAACAATTTATTTCCCCTCGCAGTGAATCACATATCGCATACAAAACTATGTAAATGTTTACAGTGGTGCAGAGCAGCAGTACCTCTCCCAGGAAGAAAGGCGCACAGCCTCACCGCAACTCATCAAACAGTCTGAGGCTGGGGCTCATGAAGGCAAAGAGTCTCTGAGTCACATCATCTCCATGACAACTACTGTGTATGCGGAGCTGCTTCTAGATCTGGAGCTCTCCTCCGTGTAATAAGTCTCCTTGTATGAACCAAAAACTCAAAATTGAAAACGATATCTGAGAGGCAGCTGTAATCTCAGCAGTAAATAACTGGCACACAAATAAACAGAAATAATGTAAGAATCCTTTTGTTATGAATTTCAAAGAGTGCACTACTCTAATGTAGTCAGCTTATATAATATGTCACTTTAGAAACGGTGATATGATACATATGAAAAATACAAATGTAACGTTGTAGGAATGTACAATGGCAACACTTTCTTCTGGCGACTGGGCTGGATGGTGCTATGCAAAGTCAGGAAACCACCAAATTATTACAGTTCATCTTGCATGGGACATTATTGTCTGTCATTGTTGAGAGATTTCATGCTGAACCAAAAATGTTAACCTCATAGTATTGCTGGAAAAAAAAGGTCAGGGGATCACCAAAGTCAGAAGGATTCATTCGCTGGGGAAGGTTTCGACCATACCAAGTTTCATGGCAATCCATTCAAAATTTGTTGAGCTATTTCGATCTAGAGTTTTATTGGGTACTATTGTTCAGCAGAAAATAGTTCTATTGCGAATAACTATCTACACTAAGGTTTGTGGATTATCCTGTGTTTATGGAAAGACACGTCTCTGTTGAGGTTTTAACTGTTTTATTTTAAAAAAAAAACTTAAAGAGAAACATCAATGGATGGAACTCAGCCCAATTGAATCAGTATGGCAGCAGATTTCAGGGAAAATGTTGTGTTTTGTGATCTGGAGGAACTGACCCGTAAGCAAAGTGCTGGCCTCATTTATTTTGATATGGTGATGAACAGATCAGCACTTCCATGATTTGTGGTTTCGTTTAGTGGCCACGTCTGCAGGACACCAGGCCTTGTGCTACTTGTACCAAATCTACTCTAAACTCTGCAAATCACACCCCACCAAAATAAAAGGTTGAGTGAATTACAGGCCTCTGGAGAGGGTCTTGTGTGTGCAGGGAGACAGTGATCATGCATGCGCGGACCTGCCCTGTCATTACTAACAACACTCCGAGGCCCTGGTGACAGTCTAATGACTGGTGCCAAAGTGTGAGTCACTCTCTGGCTGGCACTGTGTATCCTGGGCAGGACGGCTGATGACCAGCCCTGATGGCCAAAGTGTTGCAGGGAGGATAGGTCTGATTGGAGCCTTTAATTTCTGCCAGAGCTGTTGCTTTCCCCTCATTGCTGAGCTCGTCCTTTTCTATTGCAGTCTGTTGCAACTAATATTTATTCAACTTTTTTTTCTTGTTTTGTCTTAAAATGAAAATCAGTATAGAAACCATCAAAAGAGCTCAAAGCAACATTTATAAATTTCTTCATGTCTTCGACCAACAACCTAAAATTAAAGATATTCACTTCACAATGCTTAAAATTGAGAAATCAATAAATCCTCACATAAAGAAACAAGCACCATAACATTTTTAGAATTTTGACTTGACTTGACATTATAGAATGTATAAGGGCTGTGTTTTTTCAAAACAGGTAATCCAGGCACAAGAGCTTAAGTTTATTGCAGTTCATTACAAATCCAGTGGTGGTCCATACTGTGCAGTGATACTGGATAGCTCTTCTCCAGAGCGTAGATCTGGCCGATCCAGGCATTCACATGCAATGATTACCACTTTATATAAAAATTTCCCACTTATATTTACAGTGTTTTCCATACATTTATTTATTTGTGGTGGCTGCCACAGTATCAACATTCAAATAAATAACCCTAACCCTACTAACCCTATTGTTTTTTTTCTAAACCTAACCACGTACTTTTGTTACCTAAACCTAACCATGTGCATGTGTTGGCTAAAGGAAAGGAAAATAACATCATTTTCCAGTATTGTACCAACAAAGTATGCTTATTTTGAAAGAGACTGTACATTTCCAATGTAAACAAGGGGGGTATTTTGGAAAGACACAATGCATGAATGAATTTGACACAGTGTCCCAGAACATCAACAACAGATGCACCCGGGCTACCATATAAGTCGTATGTAGACATGGAAAGTCCACAACCAAGTGAGAATATGTTGGAAAAAAGGCCAAGCTTGCATTTTGTTATCCACCAGTGGGAGTGTTTATTGGGCCAACACGGAGCAGTGCAGTCTATAGTTGTAGCTTTTCTACCTCTTAAGCAAAAGCAAATGCCATTTCTTCTGTTTTCTCTGGTCATATAGCACCAGTTTTAAAAGTATTTGCATCTTTCTACTGCATAGACAGCCCAGTGTTATTAAGACCATCTGTCTAGCAGTGAAATACTTATTCAATTGCAGGTCTGTGACCTGTCTGTGGAGGTCAGAAGCATTGTGTACCTGTCCAGTACCCAAACCTCCTCACTCTTACCTTCCTCCTTTGTCACATAATAGGCACATTCCTTCCTTCATTGGCACTGAACGTGGACAGTGGACTTAATACACGAGATGTTGAATCATCCAGTATGCACACTATTATGTGAATAATGTTTCTCGGGTTTTTATTTTTATATGGCAGGTGTCTCATTGTACTGCCTGCTTTAGTTTCGGTAAGGAAGTTGCCAATGGCTGCATTGGCAGTTTGCCACACTGGACTAACAGCCCACCATGTAATCATAAGTGCATGTTGAAAAGGCTGTTCAGCTTCTCCTGTTGAGATTAAAACATCACTGCCTTCACACCAGAAAATCATCAAAACTTCAAGCCTCATTGTGAAGCTTGGGTATATATTATTTTAAACTGTGAAAAAAACAACTGATGTGAGGAGCACATCCAGCTATGGTAAAGAAAGCAGTTCTATGATGCTCAGATAGTCTTATAAAACAGGGAGAGTGTGAGAAAACACTAATGTACGGTACATCTTTCACACAGACTCCATCTATACATTTGGGGCTATTATCAACTTTTACTTTTTGCAAATTTATGGAAAGACTTTTGCAATTCATGAGGAGTCTCACTAGAGGCATAATACAACATACTGCTGAGGACAAGCACACATCAACAATGTTGGGAGTGATATCTTAAAATTCAGGAACATTTGCTGCTAGATTTAGTTTTCTTTGGCCAGGTGAGTGCAATACATTTAGAACTCAGGAGCTCACACCAAGATAACTGCAAATCTGTCTTTCTGCCCTCTCCAAAGCAACAACACAGCAGATTTAGTTAGTGAGAACACAATACAAACCCAGTATGTGCACTGATCCTCAAACGTGTAATTATATTGGCATAAGGAAATAGATGTTCACTTTTGATAGCCAGGAGAGCAAGATCAGAAGAACTGGAGGAACAAAATAAACTGAGAGCAAACTCAAGAGTCAGGAAGAGATTGAAATCTTTGGTACATGCAAGCTCATATTCAGCATTTATTAATGTTTGCACTCTTACCTGGCACGAACACTGAGCCAAGGACAAATTCAGCACAGAGAAGACAAATCCATCATGCTTTGCCAAGGTGACTTTTTGACTCACAGCTCCCAAAAAAGACTGAATCAAACATAAAGTTAGAGGTAAAAGTGCAGCAAAGTAAATGTACAAGTTAACCATGGTTTGGACCCAAGAAAACAAACCATTCATACGATCACACGATAAGCTCTGCTGTTAAGAAAATGAAGGTTGTTGACCTCTTGGAAGGTTTCCATAGACATCAGTGTATGTATTCATGTTCACAGAGGTGGGACTTGTTTTCACAATTGCTGAAGGGGGGAACAAATGCTTGCTTGGACAATCAGAGCTTTATTAGGCACAAGGTGGAATGGCTTGTATGGCTGTCAGTGCTGGGGAGGTAGATTATAGTCCCTTAGCTCTTATCTACCTCAGCCAGATTCCACAGGCAGTGGCTCAGGACATTAGATTTCCATCCCTCTTTACCCCAGCCATCCTAAAACGGCCTGAGGTGCCTGTGTGTATAATGGCTCAGCAACAAAAAAATCATTTTAAGATATTACTACCAAAATTGATGCATTTTATGACTGTTTGGTTGTGGACACTTGCATTGGAACATAGTTTTCCCTCATGATTATTATGTGACACACTCAGATGCACAAAGCAGACAGACTAGCGGGTGAACAGACGTTCATTTCAACAAAACCTCTTGTAACAAAAACAAACTGGAAGCACGGGACGGTATGGATATGTTCGTTTGGACGGCACACACAGTTCTCTGTTGCTTTTCAGCTCTGCGCCCGCCTCTACCAGGTTGTGTGTCAGTTCTCTCACTGGACCCAGCTTCACTGTGGTATTTAAGCATATGTTAAAAGCTGTTTCCCACTGGTGTGATGCGATAATGCAGAAATATGCATGCAAATTTTCTGTAAGACAAATATGCACACCTTTTCCTGTATGAATTATACTCATTAACGTTTGCATTTTCGTCAACAAAAAAAACAACTTCCCCCCAAAATAGTGCCCCCATCCACTCCCCACAACAAAGATTTATCCAGACAGAGAATGTTATCCCGTAAACAAATGCCCATTGCCCAGAATTCTCATTTCTCCAAAAAAATACACAGTTACAAAGATTCATGGCCTGCAAATACACCACTTGGTAAATAACCAACTACTCCATATGGCAGAGCCAAATATCTAATGTCTGATCTGACACACAATCACCCGTCCATGAAGAAACATAAGTAGCTTGTTGTTCTTATGGAATTAAGCCCTTCCCACCGTTTTTATATCATTGCTAGGGGTGGGGAAAAAATCTATACAGTAAAGTATCGCGATACTTTATGTGGCAGTATTGTATCGACAGTGCAGAGTATCAATTTTTTTGTTATATAAATTATCAATATTAACTTAAATTACTGAAATGAGATGAACAGCCTGAAAACATTATCTTATTAGATATTACATGTGTTGCCAAAGTTTCCCTTTGTGGGACATAATTAACAGTTGAAAAAAGTTAATATATCGCATTATATTTTATCGCAATACTGTATCGTAACTTAAGTATCATGATAATAATGTATCGTAGATCCTTTGGTGATTCCCATCCTCAATCATTGCTGCATGGAATGCTATATAATGCCAACCAGGGAAGAAGGACTGTTCGATTAAAGTCCGAGTAGCCCCTGGTCCGATAACGTTATTCTGCATAATAATTAGCCATGTGATGTGACCAACATATAACGTAAGCAAGTGTCAACTACATTAGCATCTTCGTTGTTTCCCAACTGGAGCAGACACAGAATTGATAATATGTTCCCTCATTTTGGTAGCAAGCCAGCTATAACCTAGACTCACAAGTCAGTCTTTAGACGCTTTGCTTAACTAAAGACTGATGTCTTTCTCCCTGATTTTGTGTTTAGATGGGCGGATACAATTTCAGAGTTTAAAAAAACTCCCTACGTTGCAGAACCAATAGTAAATCCGCAGGGCGGTCCTTCGGTGGCTCGCTGAACTCTTGTGCTCGTAAACATAGTCCGACTGCGTTAAAAGTTTTAAACAAAGTCGCTGTAAGTCCTTCATTTCCACAATCTTGTGAACTGAGCACACGTTTGATAAAACAGTTAAATCTCTCGGCATCCATTTTCAAGCTCAGACGAGAAAAGGGGGAGCGCACATTTCCGGGAGGGCGTGTACTTTTAAAAAATGCAAGAGGCGTTGCTTTGTTGCCGGCCGTTTTCTCCGGTGTGTTAAACACACTTTAGAACGGAGTGTCCCCAGAATATCAGAAGGCGGAGATCTCTGATTGTCTGGTGGCGAGACCAGCTATAACCTGGATGCACGACATCAGCTGGACCAAAGGATTTTATTGGTCAAACATATATTTCTGCAGCAGAAGAAATTGAGGGCCATCCGAATATTTTTCCCCCACACAAATGTTACGCAGGGGTGTGCAAGCATTCATAAGAATCCAGTTTTTGATTCTGTTTTGTTCTGTTCTGTTTCTGATTCCTCCTAGTGCTCCTAATGGCATTTGCAAAAATCCACAGCGTCTGCATGAAATCAACCAATCAGAGCCAAGAGGACACAATCTCTAACACAGTGTCAATCACTGCTTGTGCACAAGTCCTTCCACCATGCATGTTCTCACTCAGTCAAGTTCACTATGATCAGCGCATGGCTTCAGGAGGATCTTTGCAAACACAACATCTGAGAAACAACCACCAGCAATGAAAACACTGCCCGACAACAGCGTACACGGCAAAGACAAGTAAACAGAAGGCTGGTGATGAAAAGCTTGCTTTCACTTGTCTTTGCATTGTACACTGTTGCTGACAGCACAGTGTGTGCATGAGCAGTGATTGACACTGCGTTAGAGACTGGCTCTGATTGGTTGTTTTTGCTGAGGCATGATCGATTCTTGCAAATGCCATTAGGACGATTAGGACGGCCAGAGGAACATGATTCACACATTATCTGTCTTGTTTACTGCTGTCAGGATATGGTTACGGTTACAGCAAAGTTACTGTAGCTTTAAAGCAGCACTGATTGATTGTTACTGGCCTCCTCAATAACGTGCCACTAAAACCTGACTTAAAAAATTCCATATTTCAGAGTGACTGGGTGTAAAATGTTTCTGTAGGAGGAACTACAGTCAAATGTGTACACAATGTATCCTGGCAGCCTCACATGCAGACAGTAAAAACTAAAGATACTTTTAAAGTGAAACCTTTGGAGAGCAGATATTGAAACACAGGTTGAGTGGTTTTCACTGAGAACAGCAGTATGGAAGTCGAGGTCAGCTACTATCCAGTAGTAAAACTCAGACAATATCTGGAGAACCACTTGCTCTGCTGGGCCTCCAGTAGAGAGGGAGAATGTATGCTCAGTGGTATCTGCTGGCTCTGAGATATTAAAGAGAGAAAACAGATCTGGAGTCATGGAAATTGCTCTGCAGCACCCACAAGCACGCAAACTCTCCTCAACTTTGATACAATTCTCTGACTAATGTGGCTTCAGAGCTCAGGGAAACAAAACTGAAGAAAATCTTTAACAGGCCTTGCAGCCGTTACAGCTTCCTCTTAATCTGTTCTTTATTGTATACTATGCAACCATCAACAGCTGACAGACCAACGACTGCCATTTCTGGTGTCCTGTAGTGCTTTGTGTCCTGAAAATTACATCCTACGTGTTGCCTTGGAGAGAAACTAAGAAGACGCTCAGAACATTCATTCCCTACTCCAGCCTGCTCACCAGCATTTATTTTACTGCTTTGCTTTTAACAGCAGCACGTTAACAACGTTTATACATCTTTCAATAATTTGTAGTGTAGCTGGCCAGACTGCTACAAGCACCCTTCTCTGTAATTATAATGGGAGGATGCCAAAATAATCTGGTTGTTACCCGGAATGCCAGTCTATGATTTGGAGACATTCCCCAGAGGCCATTAGGTGCAGCTCAGTATGAGACAAAGACTTTGCAAAAGTGTTCCTCATAATGTCTTTGATGCACTTCTGCCAACTGTAATTTCTGTGTCCTCAGATGACCACTTGAAGGAGAAGGTAAAACAAAGTTCACTATTCTTATTTCCCTCTTTGAAAAAAGTCTCAAAACTGCTGCGCTCAGAGGCTCTGCTTGGCATCTGCTGTTCGCTGGTTTTCCAGTTTGGCAGGTCGCTCGTAGACGTGGCTGCTGAAAACCATGACACAGGCAGATTTGTAAACTCTTGACACAAGAAGCCTTCCAGGACTCCCATCTGATGACTTTACATTGCACACAGAAGGCTTTGAAGACACTTTTCCCATGACGTTTCTTTGGGCTTTTGTGGTAATGTGACTGACAGATATGAATTCCATTTGGTTCATTGATGTTTTCACTGCTTTCAAAAAGCTGCGTTCAGTCGCAGCTTGCATGAACATGCTATAGAGTTCTCTTACATGACCATGTTATAAATAGTGTAACGTCATACTTCATTAGCAACATTTAGAGACTTGAAACAGCTCTGAGGTTTGTTTAGGATACAGAACATTAATATTGTCTCACATGGCCAAACTGAAATGTGAAGATCTGGCATTGAACCACCATTCAGTATGTTTTTGTTACAGCTGGGAAGGCCAAAGATTACATATGTGTCATTTATTTTGAAACGTGGAAACTTAAAACTACAGCTCATTGGCAGTAATTGTATTGGTATAGTGAAAAAAAAATCTGCTAATTTGATAGCATATGGTCAGTTATAAAATAAAATGTGAAGATTTTGTCAGAATTTAAAATTTTACACATAATGTAGATTACTGTAAACCAAAATGCCCAGCCATCATTGGTGAGATGGACAACGGCCAAACTGTTGGCATTGTACGTTTCTGTTAATCCTAAATATGTTACGTTCGCATGTTTCATGTGTATCATATCAACGTTTCTAAAGTGACATAGTATATGAGCTGGTTTTGCCATCTGGAGGTGGAGGGGATGGTGGATGGCGTGTCCAAGGCGAGATGCCTGCTTGGGTGCAGACCACTGTTCGAGACCAACAAACAACATAACCGGTTGTTTTTTAGATGGTCATTGCTGGGTTGTAAGCAGCTTTTTAGGCACCAAACATGGGTGTTAAACAGCAATCTGTCGCTGTTTTTCCAGCTGCTTACAGGCATCAAAGGTGGTTGTTTTTTACCAAGACGTTGATGCATTTCCTGCCGGGATAATGACACAAAAACCAATAAACACCAACTTTTAACCTGAGAGAGCAGTGTTCATGGCCCGTAAGATTCTTAAGCCAAACCCTGTTTTTTTTTTTTCCCTAAACCTAACCACTTCTTCTTGTTGCTTAAACCTAACTGTGTTTTTGTTGCCTAAACCCAAACATGTGTGTTTGTTGTTGAAGGGGAAAAAAAACGTCAATTGGCGTTGTTGTACTAACGTAGTGCGTTTATTTATAAAGAGACCTTGACACGGTGTCCCAGAACGTCAACAACCAACTCACCCAGGGTACCTTGCAGGTCGTATGTGAACGTGGAAAGTCCATGACCAAAACGTCAATATATGACGAGGTTAGAGTGAGAATGTGTTGGTTGTGACTTAGCGAGTCATTGCTGCCCTTCCAGGGGCTTTTTAGGCACCATTCCAGGGTGAAGATGGGTCATTTACACAAAGACGCCAATGACAGTGTTGTTCTGGAGAGGTGACGAGATTTGGGAACTTCTGTCTGTATTGTCCGATGCCAAAATCATCAGACAAATTCAAGGAATGGCAAGAGACTTGGTTGTTTATGACCAAATTATGAACCCGCTGCTCCCCACTTTTTGTGTCAGCTCCTGCCTCCTGCACGCTCCACCCAGGCGGCACCCATCAGCTAAACCAAACAGAGTATTTCTAATAGATGAGGACACTTCTGACACTGAGAATCTCCTGTTGTGTGCTACATTATGAAAGGGCAACTCCGGACAATGTCCACAACCGATTCTTTAGACATTGTCCGAAGTTCATATGAGAAAACGACAAACATGAACAATATCCAAAGGCTTAACTGACTAGCATGGTTTAGCTTTCAAAATACAACAACTGTTCCACTGTGGAAAGGTTTCTGGGTGGACCTTGCACTTTGGACAAAGTGCCTTGGATGTCTGAAAGAACCAGTCAGTATCATAAACAGTGAAGCCACATTTCTCTCTGTATTTTATTGTGAAATGCTCTCCGGTCAATAGAGAATTCAGACTGTAGATCAACATGGTAGGAATTCTGCTATCAGGTGCCAAAGACTGGTTACCCTGTCCTCGGTCTATTTAGTGTAATTTCCTTTTAAAACGAGAGGCAATCTTTTTTCCATCCACTTTGAAGCAGTAGTCACTAGTTTACAACTGTAATCGCAGCTCTGTTTTTCCTTCAGTGGATTCTATCTTGGATCCTTCAGACCATTAAACATCAATTAACTGTAGTTTCTGACTAAATGAACGCCTTCATAGCTGAGATGCAGCTGCAAACCCACAGCTGGTCAGCACTGAGGCCATGTGACCTGACAGCCAGTTAACAGTGTGTCGTGGCACTGACTGCTGCCTTTCCTCGTGTCAACAGCAAACCTCCGCAGATGCTCTTTTACTGCTCTAAATGTTTTCTCACCTTGTGGTGTGACAGACAATTTGGTAACTGCTGTGCAGTATACCTCAAATTCTGATAAAAGATGGATTGATGCCACTGTTTCAACACTAAGACCAAACGATTGAGAGACTTGAGGAAGTCGTTTTGTGAATTTGATGTCTTAAGAAGGCCTTAAGGGAATGGATAAAAAACACTGATTTCATCCAATGCAGAAAAAAATAAGTTCTCCTTTAGTTTTGCCTGTTCCCACTGTAATGCAGTTAAGGAAATTCTCCCAAACCACCTGAATCTGGGGCCTTTAGGGCCCCTAAGGGTCTGCCTCCCAAGGGCAGTTGTACATTTTGCCTGGTTGGTAAACCAGGTCTCTACACATGCTTTGCAGCAGAATTGTTTTCAACCAACACCATAACTTACAGAGAAATGAAGACGCAGATAAGTAACTGTGTTTCAGTTCATGTGTTGCTGTCCTTTCCAGTGTGTGTTTTCTCCTTTGTCTTTACTTCTAATTAGCTAATGTTAGCATGCTAACACACTAATCTAAGATGATGAACATGGTAAACATTGGACCTGCTAAACATTAGCATGTAAGCATGCTGCTAGTAATAAGCTCAAAGCTTGCACTCTCTAAGTACAGCCTTACAGAGCTACAAGCACGGCTGTAGACCAGTGATTGTCAACTGGCTTCTCACTCAGCCCGAGTATTAATTAATTCAGAAAATAGGAGGAGGAAAAAATGTATTTTAATACTAAGGATATCAAGCATTTTTTTCATCCTATATTGAAGCAACCCCAAGACCAGTTACAATGGAAATAATTTTTTGAATGAACTTAACAAACCCAAATATGTGCTTTTGACCTGTGCGTACTAAAGCCGTTATAAATCTGTCTGTCCACTTATTATTAGTGAGTGGTAATGATGCATGGGTCGACCCAAAACTCATGGAGCAGGTTCAGATAAGCTTACAACAAAATATCACAGGTATGCTAAGGTGTGTCAGAAAGAAACAAAGCAGCATTTTGAGAAAGTTATTAATAACTTACAGAGACACTATGTGCAATAGTCTACCTTCCACCTTCTCTCCCCTTCTTTCTGTCTTTCTCTTTTTCTCTATCTCAAACACACACACACACGATGTGGCGTCCTTGTCTCTGTCCGTCTCGCAGTCCTCAGTTCGGACAGTGGTACTAACACATAAAATTGGTGGTTTGCGGATTGTGCCAGGTTCCTGTAGTTAATAAATGCATATTGCATATGCATATTCTTTCCCTTAGACAAATGTACTCAATGACCCCTGCTGTAGTCTCTCAATCTTGTTTAAATTTCCCAGCAATTTCCTGCTACTTTGTGCACAGTGGCAGCATAAACCTACGCCTTGCTACTGCACTTCGCTCTTTGCCCCACCTTGCAGTGAGCACAGCTCATCACTGATCTGGTGTCAGGTCTGTGTCCAGCATTGTTCTTAGTGTAGCGTGTGACCTTTTCATAATGGTACAGTCACTTCTGCTAGGACAACGTGCCACCACAACTGTGGACTGTAAAGGGTTTCTGTGTCTCCGTCCTGCTGAGCCCTGCTGCTCAGGATCAATTTCTGCTCACAAGGTTTGAGCAGATCAGGGTGACAGCTTTTCTAGCTTTTACTGATATCGACAAACCTGTCGCCACTAATTCTCTCTGCCCTTTCAGTTAATCCACCAGTATCCACCAACTAATAACTCCCAGGTTCAAGGGATCAACAAGGCCACACTGCACAGGGCAATTTAGAGATATGCATCTGAAGTGCACTGAGCCCTGGAGCCATGATGCAAAACTGTTTGTAAATGTCTCAAAGTGAGTAATGTTGTTTATTTGGATTACCATTTGTTTAACCAAAGACCCAGCATTACCTCTGAAACTAAAATCCACTTCTTCACAAATACCCAAAATGAACTGTCAGTGTTTATTCACCCAGTATCATGAAGCTGAAAACATGAAAACAACTGTGTTATCTCCATGGCAACTATTCCACAAACAAAACTGAGAGAGCCTGTAGTGGTCGCAGTCACTGGATACATGAATCATCCTGCTTTGTGAGGAAGCGAAAATATCACAGCAGGATCAAATTTGAGAATTTCAGTCAAAGGTGACAATAGAGGGGGTATTTATTTCAAATGTGGCATTTTTGTTTTGGGACAGTATTATTACAGTCGATTCTGTGTCAGTATTTACACAAAGTGTCTTCCAAAGCACTATTACTGTGCCAGTTATGGTGTCAACATAAATCCACAATTGGGACTTGAAGATCATATTTTATTACTATGCAGCAAGCATTTTGTGAGAGCAAGCTTCAGGTTATAAATATTATATCTTATCATATTGTGTATATAAAATATAATGCATAATTAATAGTAATATATTTCTACTCTAAATGCACTTATAAATATTAGGCTTTTTTTAAATTAAGATCATTAATTATGTGGGTTGTTTTCTTCTGTCCATTCCAGTGGACAAGGAAACTTAATGCAGAAATATCTCCAGTATAGTATCTCCAGAAAACTGTATGTTAAAAACCTCCTGAGATGAATGCCCTTTGTACATAATCAATAGGATGAATTATAAACTGATTCTTTCATTGGAACATCAAATCAGAACATTATTTCCCTATTTAAACAATATTTCCCTATTCATCTTCCAGTGACACACAGATCGACCATCCTTTCCAATAGACAGATATATTGTTAAAAATCCTGAGAAAATATTTTATCTAGATAGATATTTTGATATACATAACCAGCGTAACATCTCATGTTTACTTTAAGCACAGCTTAAACATAAATTATGTACTTTAACAACAAGATTTATTGTCTGTATCATGCCTTGTGCTTCCTCCTTGCCTAACAGTTGGCCATGCTTGTTAGAAAAGGGGGCGTGGCTCTACTGCAGTCCACTTTAGATGATGTAGAGCATTGGTTTATAGGCATCCAATCAAATAAACTTGTTCACTTGGTTGGATTCAGATGGCCGTAATCATAGATTTAGACATCCTCAACAAGTTATGTCCATTGGAATGGACAGGAGATGTTAATGAGTTGATGTATTTTACAACCATTCCAGGCAACCACTGGTTTCCATTCATTTCTGTATGTATCAGCAAACTGTTAAAAGCTAAAGCTGCTCTGATCATTATGTTTATATTAGTAATGGATGAAATGACTATGTAAAAAGGGTTTGCTCATAGTTACAAACCCAAAAGAAATATTCTCTAACTCCTTTAGCATCTTTGCGCTCTTATTTTGGTTTAAGCCCCATAACTGCTGCTTTGGTTAAATCTCACTGCTCTCATCAACTTTGTTTCCAGCAGCAGTGGAAGATGTTTTCAGAAAAAAAAAGCTCTGATAACACTACCTGTCGTGCATCAAATAGCAGGCATGCAAAGGTAGCAAGTAGCCCCTGAACATAAAAGAGCATTTAACAGCTGAAGAAACAGATATCTGTTGGTGGAGACCAAAACAGAGCTAAAAGGAGAGCGAATGGTCAGAGGAACACAACCACAACTCTTAATGAATGCTAATGTTGCTCTGTGTATGCTCAATGTGAAAAATTTCAGTCAGTTTATTACATATATTTAGTCAAATTATCTTTATAAATGAATATGTCAGTGTTGTGTTTACACCTTTTTGCCCCCAAAAAGTCTGAACTTTATTACCTTCTACCGTTTACCCTTATTTGCTGTCACACTAGGTACATGTAGCCAGACTTCTGCAAAGGCCTGAAGCTGATTGCCGAAATATTTAGTCTAGCCTGATGTGAGTGGGGTGGAGCTTCACTATTAGAATACATTAGTTTTAGTCAGGTGTACCTAATGAAGTGAGTACTGAGTGTATGCTACTTGGACTAAAAATAAATATAGACCTAATTATGCAATCCAAGCCTGTTTCAAGAGCCTGCTAACTGATTTTAATATGTTAGAGAATGGATGGAAATCAGTGGATGCCTGGAACAGTACAAAACTACATCCTCCATTATGAAACACAGCAGAATGATATGCAAACTGGTAAGCTGTGTTGATCAGTTTGCAGTAAATGGGCAGACCAAATGGTAGGGTCATACATGTATAAGGACCATGTGTAGATTACTACCAGAGGTGCTTGTAAAGGACATAGCTCTGTAAAAACTGTAATTAATCTTTCCCTGACCTCCTGGTGTCCTCAAAGATCCCTAACGTCCCTGAAGCCACATAACAATTCTCAGTCTTACTAACTACAGTTGTGCTTGTCCTCAGTACATTGGGCGTCTGTGCATTGTTCCAATATCAGGGGCAAGGTTTGGGAGTTGGGAATGGGGTGAAATCTCACGCACTGTCCTCTGCTTCAGCCAGGCCCTCAGGGCTTCTCCCATCACCCTCAGACAGCTCAAGGTCTGGAATGTGGGCTAGACCTTCAGGACCCTTTTCACCACAATGGGAGTGTTTCACAGTGGAAACATCCAGTAGTTTAATAGAGGTCTTAAGATTCTTCAAATTATGCCCAAACAAAGATCATTTTTAGGACTTGAATAATGATTTTGTATGGTTCATCTAACGGCTGCTCTCAGCAGGAGGTCCTTTGAGCACCATCACAATGACATCCCGACTCGTTTAAGGGCAGATCTCCAGCTGTGACCGAGAAACATGGCCCATTTGTAATTGCAGCTGAATTATTCAAAGTAAGAAGCGGAAAAACAAACATTCCACAGAGCGCCTGATACAGTGTCATTCTTCTTTCACATTAATAGCTCAGCCCCCTTTTGATTTAATTGAAAATAATCAAGGCATTCAGCACTGCTGGCTCTGAGTCTACAAACATATGTAATTCAGACAATATATAACAGTCATCAAGGCAAGACTAAATGTCTTGCTAATGTCTGCTGGAGGCTGTAAAGTTAATCACCTGGTGACTAACAATGTCCAAATTTCATGGAAAACTGGCCAGGTTTCAAGGTACATTATTGAGTTGTTGGTAGAGGTGAATGTAGACCTGACTAAGGTGCTAGAAGAAAAGGTCAGGGGGTCAACAGAATCAGGTGGGAGCCGTGGAATAATCAGTTGTTGACATATTTTGCTCTGGACTAAAGTTGACAATGCAGTTCTTTCTTTCTGGCTTGCTAGTAAAAAGACACCATTTGACTCAAATATACATTGGATTGTTGACCCATCATCTAAAGAATGTCTGAGGTGATTTCCTTGGATTTCTACTTCCCCAATTTGTCTTTGTCGGACAAATAGGCCTTAGACAAAGAAATTATTGATGCAATTTTGGTGGTGCTCTGGATCTGGGATCGTAGCCACCAGATCATTTGAATTATTCAGTATAATTATAATACTCTTAGTTCTGCGTCCTATATCATTGTTTTAGTACCTATGCGTTTGTAGGGTCAGGAAATAAGTACAACTTAAAACTGACATCTGTGAATGTAAAAGCCATATAAAGAATTGTTTGGCATTGGCATAGCCATACACGCTCAATAACTTAGTCTCTCATACTTATGTTCTTCTTCTTCTTCACAATAATTTAGGGTCTTGACTAGAGATGTCCAGAGCCCATCCTAAGGATTGGGCTCACTGGTACGACTGACTCTTAATCCTAACGTCCAGGCTGGCAAATAAACTGATTGGCAAAGCTCCAACTGTCTTTCTCCTTAGCATTAAAGTAGCTCGTAAGATATAAAACATAAAGAAGACAAATGCCCAGTGTGATGGTAAATGAAGCATCTGCTCATTCCTAATACATCTCTTGCCTCTACCACTTAACCCTTATTCCTCCATTTTGCGTGTTCAAGTCTAGGGGTCGGGTAGGGATTCTCGCTTCAATAGAGGGGTCGGACGGAAAGAGGTTTTTCCAAACCAACTGTTGCAAGAAGTCATTGGTGAGATGGCTGCACATGCAATGAAAGACACCAACAAATGTTTTTTCTTCATTAATATAGATTTTACATTTAAGATAACCATTGTATTATCTTAGTTTAATGTTGTTTCAATGCATTATGGTCCTTTTCTTGAAAAACCAGCAAAACAAAAAATGCTAGTAATATGCTGATGTCTGGGTAGCTAACTAGCTAGCTAGCTAACGTAACATTGTTATTTCTAATTTGTGGATGACGATCCGTCATTTTCCGTGTCACATTCCTTCCCTTTAGCGTGGGCATATGACACCCGGAATTTAACTAAAGAGAGCAAGAAAAAGTTGCAACAGTTAGTGCTCCTCTAATGTCAGTGCTGACTGGCAGAGTAGGAACGCAGGTTGCTAACGTTAGCCTACAGAGCACTGTTAGTGGCCTGGTAATAATGTTTTCTGCTGAAAGAATGCATTTGAAACCCCACCAGGCACCTTACGATGATTATGTTTGGGGGCTTTATATTTTAAATAACAGGTGTTTCAACCTGTCACAGTCAGCTGTTGAGGTTGCTCAATCCAACTCAGCGTCCTGGTTCCTGGACCCGATAAGGATTGCAGCAAGTGGTAATCCAAAAAAAAAAAAATCAAATAAAAGCAATAATAATGATCACACAAAAAAAAAAAAATCAAATAAAAGCAATAATAATGATCACACAGAATGCAGCTACCGTAAAAATGGAATTACACCCAGAGAATTATTAAGAAATATACCAACTAGAATTAATGTCTCCATAAAGAAGACTGGGGTGGTCCCTTGCCATAATTGCATCCCATATCACTCCAAATGGTCCTACACTGGTGTATTATTGGTGTATTTTGTGACAGAATGAATGTATGCCCACATGCACAGTGGTTTACAGTCAAATAGAGTCCAGCTGTCTGTGCATTGTTGCAGGAAGCTAAGTGAACCGCTGCTGCTTTAGTCTGTCCACAGTTGTGCTATATGGCAGATAGTTACACCAGATACATATATCCACACTTTATGACTTATCCTTTTGAACCTTCTTGTGGGTCTAATAGTGTTGGCAGTAAATATTACACTGTTAATCTTATCTGAGGGGTAATCAATTCATAATAAAGCTCCCTTGCAGTTAAATCTTAAATTAGTGTTAGAAGTCATTTCATTTGCTTTAAGAGTTTATTGACCCTTCTCATGCAGTATTAATCACTGTGTACTGTAATTTGTTCAGAGACACTCGCCAGACAAGGCTGGACTCTTAATTGCATATTCAGTCAGCATATTCTCACATTGGCTTCAGTGTTTCTCTCCATATTAAATGCATTTACAGAGTATAGAGTAGTGTTATGCCCCATTTTTTTCCTCTGCAATGAAAGAATTCTTTCACTTGCATGCATTTCCCTGGTGGAATTTTGCCTTTACTGTGAAAAACAAGGAAACAGTTGGACCTGAGATAGAGGTAATAAAGTATTGATATGATGTTTGGAACTCCTGAGACATGAGGCTAGAGGTACAGAATTCCCTGTGAGAGCTGCAGTTAAAGTTCCCAAGAAACGTCTGGAAGAGTGCTTTTTGATTCTGCATATTTATGTGTTCCTTGTTAAAACAGGAAGCTAGGAAGGGACTTGTCATGGATATGATTGGTGTTTACAGTAGCCAGTTGCGCTGAATGTGCATTACGCCTCCTTGCCAAATTTGAGATTGGCAGTAGCTGCTCGGGTATTCACAACTACTGCATTTTAGTAGTCATCAACTACTCTGGGAGATATATGCGGGAGATATATCATGTTTTTATTTCTTTTTTTTTCAGCCAGTGATCATTCCTCATCAAAAACACCTCAAACACAACCAGTAAAGGGTTAACTAATGTAGGCAGAATCCACCTGAGTGAAATAGCAGAGTTCTCTCTCTCAGAGGCTGTTGACAAATTACCTGCAATCTGATTGGACTAAAACCCCAGCAGGCTTGTCTGAGCTGGACATACTATTTGACTGCAGTAACCCTGACCTTGCACCAGCCCTAACCCTAGCTACTTACACCCTAATAAGGCGTCTCTATTTATTTCTGTTTGTTTAACTGTCTCCTAAAGTTCCCATTAAATAAAAGTGGATGTTTATTTTTTTTATTTACTTATTTATTTTCTATCACGTTTATCTTGTATCAGTTGTCACTATATGCCTGTATCTGACCCATCCATTACACAAAAGTTTTGTTTTGTAGGATTCGTAATGGTATTTTAGAGTTCGTCAGTTCCTGGAAGAGGATTTAAAAAGCTGTGAATTATTCATCCTTCACTCGGGGGCATATACTAATTTTTCATCCAAAGAAACAACACCCAAGCATAGCATTGGGATGCATCAGCGCCATCGTAGGGATGATCTTTCATCTCTCCTTCATCAGCAGCACTGCTAGTTTTAGCAGTTCAAATATGTATGGCCTGGCTCCAAAAAACATCCTTGTCGTGGTAGTCGTGGTAATGCATTAAGTATAATTGAACTTCTCTTTCTCAGGGTTGGACGAGGATGATTTAGACCAATTTATGTTTCTTGCAGTAATTTCACCCATTTATGACCTGCAACCAGCCACAGGCTTATTCTACATCTACGTGCTTGCTTTGGAGTACAAATGGGTGTTGCTTTGTGCCATGTAAAAGAGAGAAGGTGCTGTTTGTTACAGTGTTTTTCTGCAGGTGATACTGTGGAAGAAGTAAATGCATATTAACCATGCTCAAGAGCTGCATTCAACTCTTTGCTTATGCTCTTCAAAACACATGTAGAAGCCCAAGGAAGGCAGAGGAGGACAAGCAGCAATCTCTTTTTTTGCAGTAATTAAAGGATATTGCAAGACTGTTGTTACAGTTAAAGCTGGTATATGTATTGCTTTCAACTGATAAATAGTTATTTCCATTTGTATGCTGGAGTAAAATATATCCTCTCCATACTATTAACTACTGAGAAATGCTGACTGGCATGTCTAGTCGCACCTCTTGTGGTTGACAGAGCCAATAAAGTCTGTTCCAAGCAGCGCCAGAGATGAGCAGAGATGAGCTTCACACCATGTTTGTGTTTTCACACATTAAAACCAGCAGCATACGCCCGGTGCTGTCACAATGTTCTAGTGGAGGCATCTGTCAAATTACTACTTGATTTAAATACATGGCATCCTTCCACACAACTCTCCACAACTACTCCACTAGCTTTGCTTTATGTCCAACAGAGTTTCAGCTTTTACTACCACAGAGGGAGCTTTTAAATTGGTATTGTTGTTCTGCACATAATGTCTGTTTGTAAGTGTACTCGATGAACCCTGCAAAAAGCATGCTCACATAGAGTAACACTGCAGCCCTTTGACAGCCTTTAATGCCACAGATATGTTCAAAAAAACTCTGCTCTCTTTTTGTCTCTGTCTGCCTCTCTTTCTGTCAGGCGGTCAGTGTGTCAGAGAGAGAGCCGAGAGTCAGCGGCTCTGTGAGGTTTTGCAGAGTAAGCCCTGGCTGTCAGTGAGCCACGGCTATCAGAGCCAGCAGCATCCTCCTCTCGCTCTTTTCAAAGCCTCCACTTCATCAGCATTATGTCCGTCTCTCAAGCGTGAACTCCCAAACTTCCATACGCAGGCTCATCTCTGTCTGATGTGTTACCCGAGCCAACACATAGACGTGGACACACACACATATATATGCACGAATAGGAGCAGGCAAACCAAGCTGCTTGTCTTTTCAACTAAAAAATAATGTAAACTGCATTGCCCTATCAGTTTGCATCCATGTTACCCTCACTCGCATGTTTGGCTTGCATCTTTAGTCCCTCCTACTGCAGCTGATAGGAAAAGATGTGAGGACAGAGGAATTCGAGTAACAACTTTTGAGGTTTTAAAGTTTGTACATGTATACTGTCCAACTTGACCAGAACAATAGTTGCAAATATGGCCTATATCAAAAACATGATTGAATTTGCACATTTCCTACAAGGTCAGCAAAAACTAACAGGGGTGTTGTTGTTGTTGTGGACTACATTACATTGAGAGGAGTTTCTAATTTTTCTTCTTCAGATGTACAAACAGAGGGCAGACTGTTAGAAACACCTCTGAATATAATGGTGTCCAGTACAACACTATCACTAACTATAACCTCAGTGCTAAATCATATAATTGAATTTAAGAATTTCAAGACTAAGCATCATAGACTTTGTAAAGAGCAGGTCCAGATTGCAAAGATCTTTCCACATCAAACAAACAGTGTGGAACAATCCACCAAAGGACTTGGGATTAGAGCCCAACCAATATATCGCTCTGCCGATTTTATCGGCTGATATTGACCTATTACGGATATATCTGTATTGGCTTTGTGTTGTCCAATATGCACCCATATGAAAACTTTATTTGTAACATAATATAATGCAGAAAATAATAATAAATAATTGGAATAATTTATAATTATTTTTATTCCCAATGAATTTTACTGTTCCAGTGCACTGATAATATTTTGGACAATGAAGTGTATTGTTAAACTGTACATTATGCTGTCTCATATTGTAGATGATATCAGATGATCTATCAATATCAGAATTTTTTACTCCCCGATATCAGTACTGGCATCCACCCCAGGAATCCAGTATTGGTCCCCTAAACTTCCTGTTTCTGTCNGGGGGGGCACAGCACAGATAATGAGCAGCCGTTACCATTGTTCCATGCCAGGCTCTAACTTTAGAAAGCCTAAATTAATGTCATTATGGCAGAGGCCAAATGTTTACATTGTCTTTGTTGTTGTGTGTTGGACAGCTGAGCTGCAGCGTGTGCATCCCCTCCAACCCCCACTTTTCTCTTCAGCTCCCCCCTTTCATGTCTTTGACACCATTAGTCTAACAGCAGCAGCATGTTTACCAGCCTGGGTGGTCTGTGATCATGTCATACAAAATGATACAGGGAACAGGAAGTGGTTTTGCATGTTTGAGCCAATTCACTTGAAGTCATGTCTTCATGACATCACTGGTGCCCATTTTCGCAAGCAAGCCATTAGTTTTTTCCATCCTCAAGACAGTCACTGGTTTCGGAAATTGACTTCTAGTAAAATACACATACATACATGTCAGTGGCAGTCCTGATGAAAGGGAGGTTCTTTCTCATAATATTTTTCATCCATATGGTTTAATAAATTCTGAAAAATTCTCATTTCTTTAGTGTATTCAATAACAAAATGAGGTGTATGTATAATAGAATATGTCTTATAAAAACTCTGACAAAAATTTTTTGTGGTGCACCATTTTTAAAAAGGCGAGCATTTGAAGCTTAGAACATATTTAGTGACATTTTGATAAATATTGTAAACAATCAGCAATGAGAAAATAATCTTTTTTATTTATACTGGCCAGCATCGCCTCACTCCTATTTGTTACACTTGGATATTAATAAGCGTTCTGTTTTCATAGAGATCTGACAAACTAAATCCAGAAATTTAAAGTGATACGATGGGGACAAATTGCCAGAATCCCAACAGTATGACAAGCAAATCAGTCGAAAACACACAATTTTAATGCACACGGTAATTATTTAAGCATTTCCTGTCACTTAAAGGAAAGAGTGGCTCACTCTTTAACGCCAAGGGGTTCAACATGTCCTCAACAAAACACAAAGCTGCCATTCATTTTCCAACTCTTTGTATTTCCGTGTCCCCAAAAGGGAAATCATTTTCTCTCATCCCCAGGAACTTCATTTATTTCCCATTATTGTGCGAGATGGCTATTTGTTCGCCAAATATAAGTCAGGTGTCCTTGGAGACAAGAGCACAAAGGATCCTTCTTGGTGGCTGGGAGTTAATTCATTGCTCTATAGCCTCCTCCCACCACATCCCATCAAGCTCTTATATAGCTCACACCAGACTCAGCGAAATTACACAGTAGAACAGAATTGCACCTTCAGTCCCTGGTGAGAAAACCCAGTAGGATACTTAACATTAAATGGAAAAGATTGGATCAGCTAAATGCACTGCATTGTCTCTTTTTGGACACTAAGATCAGTGATCAGGTTAGGATGGCAACAACACAAGGTGAAGCCGAAGCATCCTCCCAACCCAAGTGTTTTCTCCCACTGTCCCCATCCATACTGTTAGTTTGATACTGCATGCTTAATAAGATGTAGACAGAGACAGAGCAGAGTTATATCTTGGTGCAAAGAACAACCATATCTACCCCCTCAAAAAAAAACCCAAAAGGAATGGAGGGACTGCCCATAGTCAGAAAACCGAAAGCCCATTTGTCCAACAGCCTGGTATTCCAAAAACAAAAACGTTAAGCTCCGAAGGGCCGTTTCTCTGGAAGCTCTCTCCCCAGCAGAAGCAGTTTAATTATTATGCAGAATGCAGCCCTGCCTCCCAGAAGTTATGTTTTCATTCAATTAATTTGACACATTTATAACTTTTTGAGGGGAATGTAATGCTGAGCAAATTACATTTTCTATTAACATAATGAGGAAATGTTGCTAATTTACATATGTTAAGTTGCAAAAATGTTGATGCTAAACATATCAGCACAATGTAACTGAAAAACTGTTTCAGTTATTGGTAAATTGTTCATTGACAAGATATTTCATTTACCAGCAAAATGTAAACAATGTATTTCAGTTATTTTTTATCCAGTCATAGTAACAACAGCATTATTTTTGTTATTACCTATTTTTATAACAACAGAAATCACAATCTTTTTCTGACCTTAAAGCAGCTGTGCGGAACTTTTCGTTTTCGTTGATTATAGCGCCCCTTTGGTCGAAGCAGTATGACACCCACAGCCTGGTGTCTTAAAATTCCGACTGCAGCCAGCAATTACCGCATGCATTTGTTTTGGAGAGCAAGAGGATTAACTAACGTCAGGTCAGTCCAAGTAATTAGTGGAAACAGCAAAATTACTCAGTAAATTCTCCTGTCATGTTTCTGTTCTGATCTAATCTAATCTGTTGTGTATTTTGAGCTACTAAGGCTACCTTAGTAGTGTGAGCCTCAAGTTATTCTGGGTAATGTAGTAACCGTTGTTGTGCTACTGGAAACAGTGAGAAGCAGCCGTGTACGTTCAGTGTAAGGAGGAATAAACAGTTAACAAGTCATCTGCTGAGTCCGAATTATTATGTGAAAAGAACACTCCGACGATTTGGGAGTTATGCCCTTTCTCTATCATTTTCATATTGAGACAGCAGTTAGCATGGCACTTGTAGGGGGTCAGTACATCTTGCGCGGAGGGATACACCGGTGAGCAACAGCTGCAGCTGGCTCTGGGACAGGTACGCTAGGTCACTCGGTAAAAGCAAACAAAGAGACGACACGGACGATATTACTCATCCGACTGAAAGCTGTCCATCAGCTCCTGCAGGCCTGGGCCTTTTTTCCAGTTCATCTTAGGAACATGAAAGAAAGTTTCAATCACGCCAGGATTAGTGATTGCTGCAAAGTTTTCATTCCTTGTGATGCAGTCTCTGCGGCGGTTTTCCTCCTGATGATATATCTCCCCAACGATGGTAGCACCGAATCCCATTCTGTGCAGCAAAATGGGAGCGGAGGATTCAGCCTCTCTTCTCGCCTGCTCAGCATGCAACACATGGAGTTCCTCATCTGTGTACTCTGGATCTGTGTCCGCTACAAGAAACTCTTCAAAATCCCGTTCAAAGTCGTCCATTGCAGCTACTAAAATCCGGAGATATCGCTAGGCTAAATAAACAGCTGAGTTTTGTCTACAAGCTACGTCTGTGCCTGTGCCTGCTCACCGGTGTATCCCTCTGCGGATCACAGCGCAGGACGTACTGACCCCCTATAAGCGCAATGCTAACCGCTGAGACCCAGCCACTGGACGTACAGACACAAAAAAGATATCGATCATGTTGTCTCAATATGAAAATGATAGAGAAAGGGCATAACTCCCAAATCGTCGGAGTATTCTTTTAAGTGAAGATACACAGTGAAGACATAACATAATCCTAACACAGCAAAGCTGTTACCTGCAGCCTTCGCTTGCAAAGCTAACGCTACTAACGTTAGGTCAGTCCAAGTAATTAGTGGAAACATGCTAACATGCTAACGTTACACACAAATTAGTAGTAAAGTAAGACCTGTTCATAAATGTTCTGGTGTAGCTCTGAATTTCTTATAAACTGAGGACAACTGCCTGCTGTATATTTGTGTTCATGGTCACAGTCACAGATAATTTTAGATGATGCTCCTTTGTTATCCGCCATGACATCAAAAGTACAACCAAGTCCTCATAGATACATCTCTGGTAAAACTGTTAGGTGTTATGTGTTCAGCAATGCCCGTTACGTACTGCTTACTCGAAAAACAGTGTAAACACGGCTCCTTCTTCTGTGTTTTAATCGCTGCGGGCCGCTGCGGGCGAGCAGAATCACTTCTGCCTCGGGTGCCGTATTCTGGTTTGCTGACTTCCGCTGTGTGTCCGACCCGAGTGAGGCTACGCTAAATAGCCATATAGAGAAAGGCTTTTTTGTCGCTGTTGGGTTCAAATAAATATGTGGATCTTCAAGGGGGGGTGATACGAACTAGGGACAGTTTTATTAATGGTAAAAAGTTCCGCACAGCTGCTTTAACCAAAGTGCTTTTGTCGCCTAAACCTAAAATAGAAGTCTGGACGGGTACTCGAAGCTCTGTTGTCAAAGTCGTGCAATGTGTGACACCGAAGCTTACTTGGTACATAAATGTGATTAGGGTGTCACAACAAGGTAATTAAGGAGGCAGTTTAGTTACACACAAACATAATTTCTAGGAGACAGGGTTGGCAAAATGACTTCGTTGGACTCTGCCTCTGATTGGTTACTCATTGCCTTCGTTGGTTGGGTTGGTTAGGTGTAGGCATGAGCTGTGAGACTGGTTAGGATTAGGGTAAAAATGTCATGGTAAGCCAATCAGAGGCAAAATAGTGTGAAATGCCTTTGCTATAGTAGAAAGGTCTGATGACCACAATTCTCCATAAGAATTAGCCATGTGCTTCTATTTGGGAGATTGCCATTGGAGAAACGGCCTGTAGGAGCAGTGGGCGTTTGTTTTCGGGATCTCAGGCTGACGGACAAATGGGTTTTTGGTCCAGTGGTACATTTTACAGACTGCTGGGGTTTCGGAATTGCGAGGTGTCTGAACAAAGGCATGGCTCCACCAAAAGGTACATCACATATCTTTATTTAAATTTAGATTTGTATTATAGGTACCAGCAAGGTTCAAGGTTTCATAATATTAGCCTAGCCTAATTACAGATGTTAATCAGTAGCAAGTAAGGTATCTGTCCCTTCAGTACACACAAGCTGATGTGGTGGTTCGTAAGAACAGTTGCAGGTAGCCTTTCAGAGTTTTGTCTTAAGCAAAAGTTATATTAACATTCAGTATTTTGGATGCATTTGCTTCCTCATAAAACATCTGCAGCCCTGACTTCCTCAAGTATTTTACATCTTGCCATGTTTATGTGCATGTTTTCTAGCTTGCAGAATAGCAAGAATCCAGACGGCGATTTGTGTCACCAGACAGGTGACAATGTCTTATCTTGTGAGCTTTAGAGATTCTGGTAGCCAGACTAGCTGTTTCCCCCTGCTCCCAGTCCTTATGTTAAGCTAGGTTCACCTCCTCCTGGCTCCACCAACTGTGTACATGAACTTCAGTTGAGTCGTTATGAAGAGTTCAACTTGGTAATATCAGTTGTTTGATGTCTTGTGTAGCTCTGGCAGAGATTGCAAAGTTGGAGAAAATCACCATGATGAAGTCATTAGGAAATGTAGGATGTAGTGATTTTGAAGCTTGACCCAGAACTAATAGTCAGTATATCTGCTGCTTTGATTTTGACCATCCTTTTTTTCAATCTGTCTCTTGCAATTCCCCCAACTATGTAGAGGTGCAATACTAAACCACTGGACTGCACTATAATTGCACTGGCATGAAAGTTGTATTAAGCTTCTCGCTGTAACTATCTGAAATAAGGCAAATTACCAAAATGTTGAACAATTACTTTCATTACTGAATTAAAAGATTTTTTTCTTAAAAAATCAATAAAAGCTGCTGGAGAGTTTCTGTCTAGGGCAACAAAGGAGCTTGTATGGTGACAGCTTATCCAGCTCTGCAGTTGTCACTAGGTTAACTGACATGACTTTCCCCTTTACCCACATCTGTTATTGCATCTGGTCATGCGGAAGGAACTAAGATGCAAGCTGATCCCATGATACCACATTCAAAGGCATTGACAAACTGATGAGCCATGACTGGCAAGACAAAAGACAAAATTCTCTTTTAAAGACATTTGTCATGAAATTGTTGCACTTCACTACCATATATTAACATCTGCTCATTTAATGACATTGATTTTCTTAGCGCTGTATTGATGTCATGTAAAGGCCTATCACTCTATTGATCACAAGATGATAAATTATCTCCCTCGTCTCAGTTTAATGGTTCATGAGCTTTACTCATGAGCTCATTACCACAGAACCGTCTTCCCTTACAGATAGAAACAGTGAGCAAAGAGCAGAGAGTCAGCGTGCCTTATTAAGAGGCCTCAGAGTCTTATGACAGCAAATTGAGCATGTCTTTATGTCAAGGATGTGCTCCTCTTCTCTGTGTCGAGGTCATAGTTTTGAAGGATATGGAATGTGAGGTGTGAAGGAGAAATCCTTAACATGTGACGATCATGATCTGGTTAGATGGTTCCAGTCCATGCAGTGCTTCAGAAAACAAAATGGTAGCTCTAAATCTCAGTCGTTTGGATTCATCTTCTGGGAACCATGTCTGTACAAAATTTTGAGCTAATGCATCAAGGAGATGTTGAAGTATTTTAATGGACAAGCAGAACCTGTGACCTGCTCGGGACACTAGAGAAAAAGTAATAGGATCACCAAACTCATTAGGATTAATCCTCTAGGGACCATGAACATCTGTGGCATCCAATAGTTGGGATATTTAAGTCTGGACTATCTCAGGCTGACAGGCAGATTGACATTGCTGTCCTAGAGCCAAGCTGCTAACGTGGCTATAAAAGGGAAATGTCTCAATAAATTATGATTATGATACAGTTAGGCTTATGGTTGCTTGGTGTTTCAGAGATGCAGCAGGCCTGTGGTGGACCCAGAGCTGTAATCACTCTGAGGCTGAAATCACTGTTATTTTAACCCAGCAGCTAAAGGAAATACTACATTCCGAACCCAAGCTTGCAAGACAGAGCAAAGTGGAGACAAACAGAGCATGTCGCTGATGCCCGGCTCTCAGAAATTATTCCTCGGTCAGTTTCTGAGAAGTGTGGTCTGATCTCAGCGGTCCTGTCTGATGCGTCGTTGATTCATATCAGCTGTATGCAGATCCCTGGATTCCTACATGAGGCCCCAGTGTCAGTGTTGCATTACCCTGGGATAGCCTTAAACACACCATAAAATCATCCAGCCACTGCAAGGATTTCGACTTGCCTGTCTGTGAACCCTGGGTGGAACTACAGAGGACAGCCTGGTGCCCCTTGTTTGTCAAAAACAAACCTAATTCATGGCATTCTGGTGATTACTCCTTTGATGGAGCCGTAGCTGAACTCTGAGCATTTTCGTTTATCAAAGAAAGTCTAATCATCTTTTTGTGTTCCTGCATATGTGTGCTTAATCAGGACTTAAGGCGGAAATTATGTTCTCACACAATATACTTCATCAAGCACAGAGGTCATTTGATAGTACTACTCTAATATGAGTCAGTATCTAATTATTTCTAGAGCTGTTGTTTTTTTATCATCTTACTTACTCTTTCAGGTCAAGAGTTATGGAGGTTGCACATAAAACTATTAAAAGCTTGTGTAGCATTTAGATTCAAGAGCCTTGTCCAAGTACTGATTAGTTGTTTGGGATTGTTGAAAACACTGCTCACAATGTGAAGTGCATGTGTACAATGCGTCTCCAATTCCTCCAGCTGTACAAAAATGAAGCCAAAATGAAGCAGATAATCGCCATCTTGCGTTGGTGACGCCATTTGGAGCCAGAGTGATCGGGAAGTGAAGCCGCAGTATTGAAGTCCCACCTATCCATCCAGAAGTATTTAAAATGTCAGAAACCATCTTTGGCAAAAAAAAAATGTATCTAACATGTACTTCGATCTTTAAGTTCGGCCCATGTTCTGTACACTAACATGAAGGGGGTGGGGTTTATGACCTATAATGCAACCAGCTCTTTATATGCAATCTATGGGTGAAACAAGTAAGCCCCTGATACTCTGCATGTTTAGGTGGAAATGTTGCGCCATTATTCTGCTTCACTGGTCTTTATAAAAGGTACAATCCTGGAACTGGGGGACAGAGTTGTCTGGCCTTTAAGCTGGCAGTGGAAGTAGTAACGGCACTGAATCGAAGTTTGTGTAAACGGGACAGCCAGCAGAACGAAATGGGTATGACATTTTGATGACATGTTATGTGTGTGATCCATCAACAAGAGAAGCAGCTAGCAGTAGTTAGCAGCTAACTCAAAGAAGATCATCAGCAGCCAAAAATGTCTGTGAACTGGGGAGTCAATGAGGGCCATGAGTTCAAGAACAGCCGCCATATAACAGGGACGGTAATTGATTGTTATAGTCATGTTAATGCCATTGTTAATGTTTAGAAAGCGCTGCCAGTGCATATATGTCACACTTGAGGCTGATGCTGTTATGTTACACGCCACGCTCATCATCCCTTTCTTGCTCCTGGAGGCCAGCACACTGTTTAAAATCGCACACTGGGGCTGCATTATGCTGCTGTTATTTGTTTCTGTGTAAAAAAAAAAAAAAAAGCAAAGAGGGTGTGATGAAGGGACTCTGTAGCAGCCCTATAGCAGGATCTCTGTGTAGAAAGGGCTACAGACTTGGTTCACCAGTTACTATGTCAAAGAAAACAGGACATAAGGGTAAACTGTTGCTATAGTGGTAAAGATAAATGACTCGGACAGTGATGTAGTATTGCAGTTCCATGAAGCTGGAGGATTTACAAGAGACATTTAAATAAGAAGCATCAAAATCAAAGCAGAGGTCGCAATATCCTGACTTTTAGTCCCTGGTATGAATCATGCCCCAAAGTCATGATTAAACTTGTTGGCATCTTTTCATTGGACCTGAAAAATGCCCATGCATTACCAGCAGTTTGTAATGCACACTTTCTAGTAGTAGGCGGTCTCATGGAGAAACCATGACTACAACTGTGTTATAGTCATAACGTACAGCAGAGATATGCAATACTCTTTTGGGGACTGTTTGCTCTGTGGTTTATTGATTTAAAGACAATTTCCATCATTCAAATAGTGTCTATAAAAACACTTGAATTGATTTCCTCCCACAGCATCCATGCTCACTGGGTATCATGGTCAGTAAGTTGAGTACTATAGTAAAAGTATTTGGCCTGTCACACTGTGAGTGAATTTAGTGCTACTGGCGCTCCAGCCTGCATGTTGTCACCCAGGTCAGTCTCTCCCTGGCTGTCCAGTATAATGAGTCTGAGCAGCATTGTGCAGGCGTGTCAGTCTGTATCTGTGCCTGCCCAGTAAAATGCCAATGCCCTGACCAGCAGACCATGGGAGGGAATGTGCTGCGGGTCACAGACAGGCCATTTGGCCGTTTCAGGCCATCTACTGCAGACTCAACCCTCCCCTCTCCAGCCAGGGAGCGGTCAACTGTGTCCACAACCCGCCCCACTGCCGGACCTGCATACTGATCTGAGGCTGCACACACTGCTCAGTCCACCCAAAGGCGTCATCAAATGAGCCAAATCACCATTTAAGTGTCATTTATTGTTGCTTTTTAATGAGTTTTCTGTTGTTTGGTGTCTGGCAGGAGTCCAGCCCGCATTAAATCACACATGAGTCTTTTATCCGTGGTTGCAAATGATGAGTTTGGGGTTTCAGTTACAACATGAAAGAGTGTTTGTTCAGCTGCTCTCTGTCATCTCACATCCATCCTGATGGAATTCAGGGAGAGTAAGTGCTGCTGGCAGCTCCGCCCGAATGGTGTCAAACCAAATTTCATTCACTGGATAATTATATAGTTGTTGACATCCAAATGACAATATTTTGTACCTAAAATAATCATGACAACTTTGTGCGCTTTACCTAATTAAATGTATTTGGGAATTAGAAATAGACTTGTGGTCCAAGAAAAGCACTTTCCTAGACGAAAGTTGATATACTGTTCTTTATACATACAACAAGTAAAGTCTCACTGGGTAGTGTAAGCACTGCAACACTGCAAATAAACTCCCTTCCCACACAGATGATTGTTTTGTGAAGCCGGAGCAACAGTCCCAAGCCTCTCTTGAAGACAAATATATTTGTGTTTCCTTCAGCACTCCAAAAAAATAATCTAACAGAGAGCCAGTATCAACAGTGATTTTAAGGAACTGTACGATGTTTGCGAATACAGCTTTTAGATGTTTGATATTGGTTATATCACATGGAGATTTCCATTTTTCAGATGATTATTAAAATCTGAAAAAAACACAAACCAGTTTGAAGTATAGCAGTATAAATGTATAGTTCAACATTTGGGAAATAACTGGCCTTCTTTTCCAAAAATGAGATGAGATGATTGATACCACTCTTATGTCTATGTGTACAGAACTGGAGTCAGGACATGGTTAGCCTAGCTTAGCATAAAGATTGAAAGCAAGCGAACATGAATAGTTTGGCTGTGTCTCAAGTTCAATTAGCAAGCTGAAAGGTGCCAAGACAAAACATAAAGTGACCAATTTGACCACTGGACTGTGCAGTCTGTGTTTGTATGCCCCAAAAAGCCAATGTACCAACTAAATGTTAACTGTTGCTAGCCCGCAATGTGCACAAAAACCCTGCATGTGTTTGTGTGACTCTGACTGAACTCTGAGCTTACCAGGTACTCCAGTTCTTTCTGTTATTTTCCTCTGTTCTCTCGGTTATTTCTGCTCATTTCTATATGAAAGTTAAAGGGGCTGTTTGTGAAATTTGGGGCGTATGAGTTGATGATTCTCAACATGGAGATGGCTAAGCCAGTGGCTAGCAGCTAACACAGTGGGAACTCCATAAAAAGTGCAAAACCATGGCAACAGTGCCGACGTAGCTTACGGTGTTAACCAGGAGGGAACCAGAGTTGAGCACTACAGTTTCACAGCAACGGCCTCCTGTTATGAGCAGTAACTGCCATATGAGTGCAGTGAAAAGTGATGGCGATTAGCTAGCCAGTAGGATGCACATGTGGCCGGACCGGCTTATCACAATAATGAACAGAGAAACTCCGATTACAACACACACAGAGGAAGCTTTACTTGATTCTCTGCTCAGGACCAGGCCCCCAGGAGCACATCTCAGCCTTGCATCCAATTCTTCCAAGTGGACACTTGCAGTATTGCAGCGAAAAAAATTCCCCTGCCAAAAGCATTTTCCCCATAGAGAGCTGCAGCAATTACTTTTTTTAATTTATTTTTTTTATGTAAGCTGATGCAGAAATTAAGCCTTGCCCTCACTCCCTTGTCAAAAAGCCAATGGGATTTTTCCATTGGCTTTTCTTTGCTTCTTTTTTAAGACACATAAAAGCTTCAGAATTTACAAATGGGGTATTTACTGATGTATTTTATGTCACAAAACAAAAAGCCTCTTAAGCTTTTGTTTACCACAGACCCGATTTCAGGCATCTAACCAAAAGCCCATTCAAAAAACCCATTGACTTCAAGACAAGGGAACAGTCTTGGTGCTAAAATGTTAACTCATTTTTGGGTTTTAGGCCTTATTCCTGCACCACTCTTTAGACCACCATTAAAGAAGAGATGTCTGTAAAACTATTGACAGGATACTGCAAATAAGGTTAATTATGACTCATTCTATTATGAATTCTTGATTCATGGAGGTGTTATATTTGTAAAACTTTCCTTGAGCCAAGAAAAGTGATTTAAGAATCTGTTATGTCATCACAATGTAAAGTCTCTAAGCTGAGCAGGAACTCACGGGCGAGGCCAGTGATAGAAACACTACTGTGCATATTCAGTGGGCCGCATGCCGAGCAAGTAAACCCGGAAATCTAGAAACTTGTTTTGGCATATGGGCCAGGCAAGCAATTCCAACGGACTGCATAGGTGCCATCTTGAGGTCTAGTATCAATTATTATTACACATCTATGCTCTGGATGCCATTACTCTACTAGGCCTATAACTTTATGTACTAAATGGTTTATATTAATGCCTTACAGAACCTTTAAGTGGATTAATAAATCCCCAGGAAATATTTTGCTCAGGTTGCAACTTTTTGAACTGGTGCAAGGACACTCAGCAATTCTGCACAGCCTAGTGCATTCGCATCAAAATCTACACATTCAGACACAAAGCAGCAATCATGTTTCTGGCCAGCTGCTGAATGTTAGTCCAATATTCAGTCTCCTTTTAGCTCTGCTTTGATCTCCACTGAATCTTGAGGGACTTAAATGTCTCTTAGCAGCTACCTGCTCCACTGTGTTTACCACCTCGTCACTAACTGTGTCTGTCTGCTAGCGTTGTGTCGTTCGCGAACAAATTGTTCAAAAGAGCAAATCTGTTGAGTGAACGTACTGAACTGAATCACTTCCAGAACTGATTAGTCCATTTCTCAGTTCAGTTAAGCTCAGCAGCAAGTGTGCAGGCCGGGATTGTAACTGCCGATTCGGTCTGTGTGAACGATAAATCACTCGCGAGTCACAAGTCAGCCAGGGTGCAGGGATGGACTGCCTACCGCGTGACGAATCACTCGGTGAACGAATCACTCGGTGAACGACGTAACCCCGATCCCTGAGTGATTCCAATCATTTCTTCTCAGTGATACACTTTCATAGGGACCGTTTTCTCCAAGCTAACGGCTAATGTAGCCAGGAGTCAAGCCACATGAACACAATCACACACCTCCCCATTGTTTTAACAGACTTAGTTTCCAGATAAACAAACTTAAAACGTTAGGCTGGCCAGTAATGAGACTCACCAGTGCAGGGCAGATGCAGCAGCAGCTCAGCCGTGTACCAGTTCAGTGAGTCGGACTACGCAGTACACAGTCAGGGCTCCTCCCGCCAAGCACTGAACGATTTGGTGAACGAATCTTTTGAACGAATCTTTTTAATGAACTGATTCTAGTGATTCGGTACCATCTAAAGAACTGCTTTGCCCATCACTACTGTCTGCTGATTGCTGCTGAGCAGGTAGTTTACACCGGGTTCATTAGAGGTGTTTCACCAAAAAAAAGCTGCTGCTGCTGAAATGAAGTTGAAGAGAGGGCTGAGAGTGAACCAAAACAGTAAAGTTTCAGGCCATAAAACTAAAACGTTGAGCTCAGTAGAGCTGAGGCATATTGCAGAGTTGGTGATAATGAGTTACTCACAACAAGAAACATCTTTCACATAGTCATTTGATCAACTGCTAATATAAAAATATGAATCGAAGCAGCTTTAAGTCTGAAATGTCTTGGCAGCTCTGTTATTTTCAGATCTCAAATGTTTTATCCTAGTGCTTTAGAGTTTGGAGGATTTCTGTCTTGTTGCCTGTAACTAACTAAAGCACAGCAGCAGTAGGAGCAGTGTGTCTATCCAGCCGTCAGCTGACTGGGCCACACAGCCTCCCTCTCCTGAAGCACTCCTCATTAAAGTTGCATTAGTGAGGATTCAGCTTAGTCGTACCTCCCCAGTGAGGGGATTTTTCTTCAGACTTTTTCTACTGCCGTGTTCAGCAAATGCACATACAATAGATGCTGAAAGACCAATATGCTTGGCTGAGATCAGTTTGACATTTGAATAGCCAGGGAAGGTAAAGCAGAATAGGAAGTGGTGAGACTGTGAGGGGCCACTTCCTCCTTTTTGATTTAAAAAAAAAAAAAAAAATCAATCTGGCAGAGACAAGGTTTTTAAGCCAGACATTTCAAAGTAGATTATTCAAGAAAACCTGCAATATTGAAACTCCTCGAATGACTAATACTGTGACCTTGAATTGAGACTATAAGAAAATGGTGATAATGCAGGCTTTTCCCCCAAGATTTCCAGTCTCTTCACTGACATTGATCAAATTAAGACAAAAATGCCCCCCAAAACAACATAAGCAAATAGTTTAAATAATAGACACTTAAATTCACAATATGTTGTCAATCACAGCTTAACGAAAGAACTACTCTTCAATACTCTTAGTGCAGAATGTTTTATTTTGGTGGGTAAGTGTGCTTGGTCATTGATTGTAGCAGCATGTAAGCTATGCAAGCTAACCAAGAACTTGAGTCTTCTTCCCTAAACTGAGTCAGGTCATGTTTACTCCCAGGTCATGTAGCACACCCAACAAGCTCCATGAGTCAAATTATTGCTTTTTGTCATTAGATCTGTCAGTCTGTTGGTAGTTGTCACTTTAGTTCAGACTGAAATATTTCCCAAATAATTGTTTGTATTGCCAACAAATTTTGTACAGACATATATGATCTCCAGAGGATGAATCAAACTGACTTTGGCTATTCTCCAACTTTTCCTTTAGCAGCACCATGAGGTCCACATTTGTGGTTCAGAGGGAAATACTTAGCAACTGCTGGATGGATTGCCTTCCTTACAGATATTTAAGGTCCTCTACTGCCCCTATCACTTGTGGAGTACCTCAAGGCTCCATCTTAGGGCCTGTTTCATTCACTTTATGTTTCATTCACTTTGTTTATGGGCTCTTTCTTCCACAAGCACAATGTCTTCTTTCACTGTTATGCCGATGACACACAAATATACCTTTGACCGAATCCGGGGAATTACAGCTGCATCACATCCATCCTTAAGTGTCTTCTGACAAAAAAAATTTCTTCAGTTAATTGATAACAAGACAGCAGCAAGTAAGTACTGCAGCGATGCTTCTTACTGGTAGTAGAAAAAGAGACAGCATCACACCTGTACCAGCATCTCTGCACTGGCTACCACTCTTTTACAATATACACTGCAAAACATACACAAAAAATTGGTTGGAGATTTATGTCTCTCCAGATTGAATTGTTATCACTTTGGTGATCTTCTGACTTTTTATTTAATGCCACATATTTTAATTTGTCTAATAATTTGGTTTTGACCGAACAATGTTAACATGCTAACAGGCTTCACTAAGATGGTTGGTGTGATAAATATTATCTTCTGAACACCAGCATGTTGGCCTTGTCACTGTGGGAATGTTAGCGTGGCAATGTTACAGTTTAGCTCAAAGCATTACTGTGCCTGAAGAGCCTCACAGGGCTGCTGTGAATGGCTGTAGGCTCTAGTTCCTGAAATGGAGTGCAAACACAAGCTAAATCTCCAAGCACAGACTCAAATGGGCGTGACCATCAAATGTTTGCACCTTTGGGGCGCTGGTGACTTAGTGGGTAGAGCAGGCGCCCCATGTACAAGGCTGTTGCCCCAGCGGCCCGGGTTCGAGTCCAGCCTGTGGCCCTTTGCTGCATGTCACTCCCTCTCTCTCTCCCCCTTTCACACTGATCTGTCCCGTCAGTTAAAGGCTAAAATGCCCAGAAAAATATCTTAAAAAAAAAAAAAAAAATGTTTGCACCTTTGCATCAATAACCAATCACATGAGCTCCTCTCATCCACTTTAAAGGTCTAGTGTGTGGGATTTAGTGGCATCTAGTGATGAGGTTACACATTTCAACCAACTGAAACTTCTCCTGTGTGAGAAGTGTGTAGGAGAACTACAGTGGCAGACGCACAATGCTAATGGCCCAATCTAGAGCCAATGTTTGTTTGTTCTTCCTGGGCTACTGTAGAAACAAAATGGCAGACTCCATGGGGGATGACCCACTCCGAATGTCAATATAAATGGCTCATTCTAAGATAATAAAAACACGATTCTTAGTTTCAGGTGATTATACACTAATTTAAACCTAGTTATGGATATTATATACCATTTCTGCCAATAAATGCCCCTAAATCCGACACACTGGACCTATCAAAGCAACAATTGGTGAAGAGAGACTGAGGTCTCAGAGGGGAAAAAAAGTTTACCTCTGTAAAGCACCTGAAGTTCCAAAATATGAATTCACATCACCCCAAATATTGATATGCATCGTCCCAAATGTGCTGTCAATGAGAGAATGACAGGGTGGCTGAATATCAGTACGACTGGTTATAGTTTTGCAAACAATTAATACAGGCTAATCAATATATTTGAAATTAAGGGATCTTCTCCTTCTCAATTATAATAACGCTTATTCATGTCTTTTAAGTCCAGTGAACAAAAAACAGTCTTTATGCAAAATGCCTGCCCATATTTATTAGGAAAAAAACAGTCCTCATGTCTTAAAACAAAAAGATTAAAAGAAAGCACCAACAAAACCTCTCGTTTTCTAAAGCAGAGCAATTTTCATTCCACTAAACTCAGGGAAAGGTAAGCCCTGTGGAGTAACCTATTTGCAAGGAAACTGATTTATGAAGGCTTTGGTTTGACCTTATTTGACCTGAGCTTGTTACAGCGCCTCAGAATTGGATCATTAATTAGGGATGATAATTTGCTGAGCCTGAGTAAGGCTCTAGGATGTTATGGGTGAAACCAATATATTGGCCAATATTCTCCTTCTCTCTTCTTTTTTCTAATGAAATACAAAAAATGGGGTTATAATTTCGAGGGTTGCAGTATTTTACATTTAATCAACAAACTTAAACAACAAACAAAGTTGACAGTAACAAGAGTACTGAACAAGTGTTTTAACACAGTAAAGTGATGTTATTTTGTAATTTGTTTCATGTATGTTCTTACATATCTATACAAATGAAGCCTATGAAACATTAATATGCTGAAATTTATTTTTGCATATCTTCCATTATATACAGTATGCTGATACAGATATACAGTGCTATCACAACATCTCATTTTCCTCAAGGGGCTGTTTTCTGTTATGAAAAACCTAATTGCAATAGCTCCGTGTACTGTAGAGTACTGACTGTACTGTAAATAGTGATAAACAAACATTATCTCTGAGCTAAAACTGTAAGCCACCATTCTGAGAATTTCACAAATTCTTGGATGAAACCAAAACAAACCAGACGACATAATCACAGTGTAGAAATGTTTGGAACAACAAAACAATATCTGAGGTCATAACTGCGACCTGGTCAGTGTGGCGGCTCAGTCTGTTTACACTTGGAAGGGGAAGAAATTGCAAGTGTAACCACAGTCAAAGAATGTGTGTGTTGATTGCTATCTCACATGTCCCATATACATTCTGAAGGAGAGGAATGTCGGTGGTTTTTCCAGCTAAATGGTAACAGCTGTTTCTGAGTGATGTGTTTGATGGAGGTCGAGAGAGCGGTCTGCTTTTATTTATTTTGGCCACAGCCTTGGAAGGGGAATACTTCAAACGGACGCAGTCTGCCATCAGACGCCAGGCTCAGCGGTCAAACATTCTTTGGTTTCCGGCAGCAAAACATGGCATGTTACCCTGGGCGTTCAGTTTCAATGGGAAAAGACCCAGTTTGTGTTGGGTACCGCAGGGCCCACAGCTGGGATTTTACAGGTCAGCACATTTCAGCTGGAGGCTTTACGTCCGATTATGGGAGGGAAAAGGAAACAAAATAGATTTACCTCAGCCTGAGAATGTGTTTACAGGCTTCTGGTTATTTTCACACTTCAGATGGCTAAGTTGTTTTTAGTTCTCACTCTGTGTGTTTACATGTAGATAACTGGGTTAGATTCTGCTTTCTGAGATAATCAGAAATGCTACAGCAAATGAATAGCAGCAGCAGTTGCACCATTCGCAGAGAGTGATACAACCCAATCACCAGAATAAATGTTGGCATTACGCATATCTGAACACCACCTATATGTAACATTTGTCTGTGTCGTATGTAGCGGATATGTTGGGACTTTCTGTTTCAACAGCATTGTTGTTGACATGTGGATATATTTGGGCACAAAAACAACTTGGTTAGGGTAAAGAAAAAAAGGTCATGTTATGTCTTAAAATACCACCTTTTGTCACTACAACCACGGCTGGAGATGCCTTGATGTCTCGCTAAAAACAACTTGTTTTGTTGTTTGTTGGTCTCCAACAGTGGTCTGCTGCTTGCAGCCTAGGTGTCACGCCACCACCATCCTCCTCCCTATGACAAAGTCAGTTTAAATTATGTAATCTGAACTATGTCACTGTAGAAATGTTCATATGCTATGTATGTAAGGTATTAATGTGACGTATCTGTGGTTTGTCATCATTTTCTTCTAGCATAGCTTTCAGGTGAGCAGTATGGGAAAAGCTATGGCAGCAAAAGAGTAAGCAGAGCACTGACGGCTTATCGCAGTGAAAACTACAACATTTTTGCCACTATTTGTCTGTCCCTGACAAATTTCTTACATCTGAGACAAAACTCTCAAGGCATAGCACAAAAGCAGCACTTCCCGTGCCCGTCACGATGAGTCCTCTAATTTTAAGGGGTTCATTGATAGGTCTCGGCCACATTGGCAGTTTTCAAACATGTCTGATTTCATCTTAACCAAAAACCAAGAAGCACCTTTTACTGTAGTTGGTGCATCTTGAATACCTGTTTGACATGCGATGAGAGTACCCAATCAAAGTGCATGGGTCAATCAGGTTAAGAGAACCAATAGAACTCCTAGGATTGCAAAGGCATAACTTGCCCTACTCTGCCTGACTTTGCCCTTACCCTGTCATTCTTACCCTCACCCTAACCAGCTTAACTTCTCGTGCCTAAACCATATCAAACCAAGAAATGAAGGCAGTGGGTACTAGGGGTGGGAATCTCTGGGCACCTCACGATTCGATAACGATTACGATTCAGGGGCTACGATTCGATAATAAAACGATTATTGATGCATCTTTAATTTATGTATATTGATGCACTTTTTCACAACACACATTTCTTTTTGTCTCACTGAATAAGCATTCAACACTTGCAGTTTTTAAAAACAGTGCATTTGTAATAAGAAACAGTTGAATTCATTTCCAATATATTTTATTAAACATATAAATGGAAATGCGTGCAAACTGGAAAGTTACAACTTCGTTGTACGGAACCAAAGGTAACAACAGGTATCTTAAATCACAAGATAAAATGTGCAGTTAGAGTGACAAATGATTCGGTGGCAACAGACGTCCACGCATCACATGTAACTGCGTTCCTACCTGCCTTCAACAGCGAGGCCATGACTTCTGTTTTGGTTTGATGGTAGAGTGTTGGGATGCCCGTGTCGGTGAAATAGCATCGGGATGGGATGGTGTATCTGGGCTCCAATGTATGCAGCAGTGCTCGAAATCCCTGATTTTCCACGACGGAAGAAGGACGCAAATCCTTGGCAATAAATGCCACAATGGCCTTCGTAATTCACTTCGCCTTTTCCGATGAGGGTGGCAGCTTTCTAATTGCTTCCTCAATTGTTCTCTGGTCGGTAGCGCCACTAGTAGCCGCAGCAATAGCAGCCTGCCGTCTCCCTGACTCCTCCGTCAGGTGGAATCGAGTTACATGGCTTCTCATGTTTGTTGTGTTGCCAAAGTATTTTATTTTAGCACGACACAGCTTACATATAACGTGACTCTTGTCCAGTTTGCTTCCGCCGTCAACGTTGTAGAAGCGGATTTCCACACGTCTGCTTTTAAATTAGAAGGAGCCGTTCGGATCTCACGGCGAGGTGGGTGGCGGTCAGCCATGTTTGTTTTCCTCTGTGCGCGTGTCGGCGTGTCCGCTCCAGGTGCGCATCCCAGTGTCCCGGGATGACGCGTACCGCGCTTCTTAGTTCCGCATTATTTAGAACCTTCTGTATAACTCTAATTAACAGATTTAAATAATCGAAATTTGGACGTTTGTGAATCGATTTAGATTCGTCCACGTCCGAATCGCGATGCATCTAAGAATCGGAAATTTCCCCCACCCCTAATGGGTACCAGCCGATTAAAGGGAGAGTAGTGTGGGTCATGCCTTTGCCATCCTAGAAAATGTAAACTCTAATCCCTAATAACCATGTTACTATAGTCAACATATCTTCATACAGCAGTTCATATGATATCTTATGCAGTAGCGCCCCAAATGATAAGGTTAGATATAGGAAAAGATTCATGACTGGAAACATAGTTATTTTCAGTTACATACTTACATCATGTTACGTTGTCATGTTAAAGTCATGCATGTATGTTTCGTACATCTGTTATGTCATGTCATCAGATTACCTATTGAAAGTAATGTGACAAGGTGACCTGATGTACATAAGTATCTTAAAATAACTCAACGTTGATTTTGGTTTCCCAGTGGGCACAAACCCCACCTCCTGGATCAAAGTCCTATGTTTGTTTGACCCACCCATCCACCCCGATCACCTCTACCCACACCGACTTTGTCCCTCTTTAAACTTTGTGATCTGACTTCCTATTTTGCTCCCTGTGCACGCTGTCCTCCCTCACATTATTCACGCTATCAGCATACAGCACATACAGTAGGTCACATGAAAACAGCTTCTTGGATCATGATTACATGGGTTATGAGTTACGATATCTAGTGCATCACTTTTTGTTGGTATAAATACGAACAGTGAATGAGAAAAGCCTGCTGTAGTGCAATTGAATGTCTGGTCCAATTTTCTGCATAAATAGCACTCTGTTTCTAAATACACTGGTTTTGTTGTGTGGACGTGTCTCAGAGTGGGTGTCCAAATCAACTACATCAATCTCAATCTCTATCTCAGAATATTTTATAAGAGAGGTTATAAATGCAATAGTTGAATGAATGGTCATTTTTTAGAGATTGTGATTCAGAACAATGGGCCCATTGGAGGCAATTTCAGAGACACACACAGCACACTTCATCTTTGAGGTTGTTAACTAATGCGCACTACAGGCTCAACAGCCACTCTGTTATCGCTGCTCGTCATGCACAGGGGACGTGTCCTGATGTAACTGCATTAATCATGTGTTCAGAGATAAATGCGTCATCATTAATATGATTTTATCACAGGCTAACTGTTGTTTTGGGAGCGTTTTGGATGTACGGTAGGACCTCATCGCAGATATTGAGTGACCTTCATTTAAATGCTTGTTTCCTGTAGTGTCGGATGCAGTCATCAGCTGACTTTGGGAAAGGATTCCAAAACAAACAAGTGCACTGTGATTTTGTTCAGCGCTAACACTGTACTGTATGTCCTGCCTCAGCCTACACACTGCAGTGACATTTTTTACATGCCTGCGGTGCAAGTGGTTGTCCACTATGTGTGGTATCCAGAGAGAGTTTTTTTGTTGGTGACAGGATATCCATCCAATACTTTGTTCCAGGATATTGCAACAACTGAACTGAATTTCTAGTGAATATTCAGGGTCCCCAAAGGATAATCTCCATTCATTTTGGTGACCTTCTTATGTTCCCTCTTGCCACCAGGAGGCCAAATTTGCTACTTGTACATATAATCCGTTTGTATTTGTGGTGTCCGCCAATTTTGTTGTCCAATTCTTACTTGTGCACAAGTGGTCTGCCATAGTCCAATTTTTCTACAAGGCCTCAGGTTCAGCTTCAGAGCAGTTTGGAGTAGCTCAGCCTACCATTACTTTCTATTCTCATTTTGAGTGTATGGTTATCCATAAACCTACCCTTCACCCTTTAGTATCTAAGCAGTCTTACATCATTTGCATCCCTGAAAACATGTCAACTCCCTTGATTGTTTCACTTGAATAACATTGCCAGATTTCTCTGGTTCCACTGGTGCTTTCCCTTCGCAGTTTCTATTTCAATCACAGCCCTGACCTCAGTCAACCCAACCCTCCAGAGATGCCTGTAGACTTAACATGACTCTATCAATAGCAGTGTTGTACCATATTTTACCACACTGACTGAAATTTACTGCACATTGCAATTTAAAGGGGAGCTGTTTCAGTGAAAGTGGGGACTGTTTAGGCTGCTGGTTCAATCTGGCTGGTAATGTCAATATTCAGATCACCAGTCTGCCTCTGATGTCACCCCAGGATAGGGCTAGTGATAATTCAGTGCTGAAAATAACTTTTGTTGGGATCATATTGTAATAATCATATTTTTGATGGCATTTGACAGCTCGGAAAATGATCAAAATTGGGGGATTAGGTATTATCCAGGGGGCAATGTCAGTTGGTCAGTTTACCTCTTTGGTCTAGACTGAAATATCTCCACCAGCTGAAAAATGGCGCCAACATGGGAGTGCCAAAAACTGCAATTCTTTAAACTGTCACTTGAGGCTGGCTCTTGATGCCCGTCAATGCCTATAGACCACCATTTTAAAACATTACAGCAGAAATAAACATGTTTACAGCCTGGTACAAAAACAGTTTTAGTCTCTATAACTAAATTACTAACTAATTTAACTGTAAGGGGGGTGATTTTTTAAATAACTCAGCCACTTGCATTAAGGCTTAAAGTTAGGGAAGTTATGAACCTTTTAGGACTCTGAGGACATCTGGGGCCGGCCTACTGACCGTCCCAAGAGTTAGAACAAAACATGGTGAAGCAGCGTTTGTTATCATGCAGCACAAACCTGGAATAACCTCCCAGATGATGTTAGACAAGCCCCAACTCTGCCCACTTTTAAGTCAGAGCTAAAAAACATTCCTTTTTAACACTGCATACTCCACCCTGTAATGACTGCAACCTTATTTATAAAGTCAAGTTTAAATCATTTTAAATAATCTTTTATCTTTGCACCTATTGTCGGCACCTTTACTATTTTTAATGGTGATTTCTTTGTAAATCACGTAATAATTAATTTTACCTTTTATATCTTTTTTTCTCTTTTTTATTGTGAATCTGTATCCTTTTTTATGTTTTGCATTTTAGTGCCTTGTAAAGCACTTTGAATTGCCCTGGTGTATGAAATGTGCTATACAGTACAAATAAATCTGCCTAGCCTTGCCTAAAGTTTTGCATAATTAAGGGCAGGGTTGCTTTGAGTAACATCTGTCTGCTGATAGTGTCCTCAGCTTCTCAGTCAGATCCACCCCTCACTCCTCCACTGCACCAACCTGTTGAGTCCACAAACCAATGGGTGACATCACGGTAGCTATGGACATTATTTTTACACTGTATGGCTTTTCCAAGTGAGAATGCAGGTAGTTTGGAAGCATAGGCTTCATCAACTGGCACTGATTTCTTAACTAGATCATTTTAACAACAGGGTGCACTGATTTAATTGATTTACTTTCATGTGAAATGTAAAAACACCCACAAGGTTGCTGAGCTGCCTCGCATTTCCTCTGGTACAATGAGACATCCATTTCAATCATTTTTAAACAGATAGTCCTCGCTTTTCACTGTTCTGTGTAGGCTTTACAGAAAATAATAGACCAGATGTGTTACTGCGTGAGCAAGCATGGCTTCCATGGTCAGTGTAGCAGCTTCAGATGATTGTATTGGATGCCTCTGCTGCAGGCATGCAGCTCCATGACCATGCCCTGTGTACTTTGGCCGTTAGTCTTGTTTTACACATCAGAGAGGTTTTGTCTTACTAAAGGACAAATACTTTTCACACAATTGTGAGGGTATGCATGACAAAAATTTCATCAGTTTCCCATGACTGCTCAGACATCCACGTGATGCCGAAAGTGTATGACGATGCTGCAGACTCACATCTTCAAGCAGGCATGTATGGAATATGAGCACGTAGATAGACACCCAGTGTATTATGTCTAGCCTTGGGTATATTCACAATCAGTGCTGCTGTCGTCATGCCCTAAGTACATCAGGATTCTCATGCATAACAGTGAAAGTCAGTTAAATGCTTTAAAGGTTAGTTTGTTTGTTCGATTCCACATTTGCCATATAGTGAGATATATAGATAGTGGATCCTTAGTAATATTATGAAAATGATTTATTATCACTATATCTGCGGACAAACTTTACGCTTTTATTGCCACATTTCTAGAGTTCTAAAAATAATCAAATCATTAGTACAGTGTGTTGTACAATATTTCCAACTCCTTTATATTGCTCGCTGCAGTTAACATTTCCTCAAGTTGCCATTTTATCTTAAGTGTTTTCAGTGTACTAGTTCATTGTGGAAGTGGCGTTCAAGAGTTGCCACAGTTTCTTGTTGGGGCTGCATATTCATTTTCCAAAATTAATCAAACGTACAATGGGCCTGCTGTAATCTTTTTATGCATGGGAAGGTGAAGTTGAACTTAGTCAACTCTGGCAGTAATCTCTTCTCTCTACACTGTCTTCACCTCCCTCACAGCCCCCCCATCCTCCCTCTGAGACACAGAGAAGACAAGTGGGAGCTGAGGAATGCACTTTAGCACTGGCACAATGGAAGCCTTTTGTGGAAGATGAAAAGAATATTAGTCACCACTAATGAGATTTGATGTAGGACTGCCATTGTCAGTTCAGGCCAGATGGGTAGGGTACATGGTGGAGCAGCCAGTCTCCATACATCAAAGACAGGGGGATCCCTGCATTGCATACTCTTCTGGCATTTACTGCAGTGACAGAAATGAAGAGATTAATTAAAAGCATGGCTTTTGTCAGCTGCGATGCTAATGAGGAAGCCGCTCTGTGCGCAGCCTCAAGCAGCAGCCACCTACAATCCATGACTGGAGTCTCTGCTTTGAACTTGACAACAAAACATCCTCTTGGGCTGTATTCTTTTCATCCTCGACACTCCACACTTCGCCTTCCTTTATCTTACGTAGGTTCATTCTTCCTCCCCTGCTCTGTTTGCTTGCTCAGATACTGTATGATGACACAGTCCTGAAAGTTTTGTAAATCATCGTCTACATCTGCAATAAAATTATTTTGATAGATCTCCATGGATGTAAGCTCAGGTTGGTCTCAGTTTCAACACGCCACAGTAAAATTTACACTGCTTTTTGTGGGATCTGGGAATGTGGTGATATCCCACTCTGTCTCTTAAAAGCCACATTTGTATGTGACTAAACTGTGGTCTTAATCCCAGTGTTATGGCAACGCAGTAGCTGCCCTGATGATGTTCAATGTAAAAATAAGTACTACTTTAATGCCCTACAATTAGTAGGATGTAAAGGGGAGAAGCAAAAAAACAGACTCACTGAGAAATAGTGGCAGATGTGAATCAAAAGTCTTCATCTTCAGTCTGGAGGAGTGGAGTCAACTAATGTCAGATAATAACTTTATAGCATTGTGTTAAACATGCCTTGAGTTGGATGCCATAATAATGTGCTGTGACAACGTCTCCAAGTTTCAAGCCCGGCCCAGGTCTTACCAGACCTCTGAGAATGGATGACCTAAAAGGTAGGAAATAGTAGCTACAGTTAGCTAACATTACCTTGTAGTGTGAGCCTGACAGTGGTGCATCCATGTACAGCAGCCATGTCCAAAGCCCAGCCCTGTGGACAGATTCCAAATGACCTGTGACTTGTCTTTTGTAATGTGGCCCACTACACAATATTGGTTAATCAAGCTAGATCACTATGCACTTTTTCCGTTCACCTCACAATGGCAAGACTATCATATAGTCTGCATGTGCCGAATACAAACTATGCAGCCAGAGTAGTTTAGGAGTAGTAGCAAACAAACAAATGTAGCAAACAACAAAGATAGCAAACAAAAGGAGTGTAAAGTCGACAGCCAGGGCTGCCACTTTCAGGAGCAGTGGAAAGTTGAATACTTTTTCAATGGAAGAAGAAACTGTTGTTTTTGTTTACTTTGTGCCATATGATGCAAGGAGCAGCTGACCCTCCGGTATTTTTATATTATCTAATCTGGCCCCCAGTAAAAAAAAAAAAAAATAGGACACCCCTTATATACAAAGTTGAAAAATAAAAGACAGTTGTTACAAAGCACATTTACTGGAAATTTACTGCACACAAAATAGTTATCGTCCACCAGACTTCTGTATGCTTTCATGAGCTCACTGTATAATGTTAGTTACATTGGGAGGTCTGGAGGACGAGGTCATTTGTAATGGCGAGTGTGTCAGCACCGGGCAAATTGGTCAAGTTGTGGGAGGTGGAGCAAATCCAACATGAGTTTCAGTTTTCTGATGATACTGCCTGCAGGTTCATTCGACTCTTTTATGTAGTCACTTTCCACTCTATCCAGTTTATGCAGTATATGGAATTATCAGATAGGATACGATACGATGTACTTTATTGTCCCCATAGGGGACTTAAATGCTGTGCTGGCCTCATTTAAATTCCCCACATCATAACAGTCACATGATTGCAGATCAAATCAAATCAAACTTTATTTGTATAGCACTTTTCATACATTAAAAATGCAGCACAAAGTGCTTCACAGAGTAAAAACAAACAAAAATAATACATACATATTGAAAACCTGCCCCTCCCACCCCCACATATAAACACACACACACACACACACACACAGTCAATATAGTCACTAACATGGCTGGGCACTGAGGAACCAGGTGAGGAAAGAACCACCTATGGGGAGCCATCCACACTGAGAGGCGCCACAGCCGATGGCCACAGGGAACGCCGCCACAGAGACTACCCCTACCCAGACAGACCAGGGTGGACTCCACACATGGTGCAGAGCCCCCAAGTCCTCTGGGCCTGAGGGATCTCCAGGGCAACGTCCCCGTGGGCAGACCGGACACACCTCTCAGTGTGGAGGCCCCCCATGAGGAAACACTGGAGCTAAAAACTAAAAGACTAAAAGGCAATATGATAAGATAAAACAAGTATGAGATAAAATAATGATAAAATGCATAAAAAATGTAAGATTAGGAAAAATTAAAGAGTTAAAGATTAAAATGATATTAATAATAATAAATAAATAAATAAATGAAGATTTAGAAACTAAAATGCATAAAGATTTTAAAATAAATCATTTAAAAGCATTAGAATGTAAAAATAACATATAATAGAAGAATTAAAAGAGTAAAAGAAATCAGTTAAAAGCTAAATTAAAAAGGTGAGTCTTGAGCCTCCTTTTAAAAACATCAACAGTCTCTGCAGTCCTGCTGACAACCTATTGTAGGATTATTATCCAAATTTTCAGCTGTAACAAAGTTTATGTTGGCTCAAAATTTTTAACGTGCTGTTACTGAATCTCTCACTGTGACATTGGCAACCACAGAAACTACAGCAAGGGAAATGATGCAGGAGCTGATTTTACAGAGTTACCTAAATGATACACCTCATCGGCAGAGATGATCAGGTCTAATCATGTCATTGTGCAAATCTCATCGTAGATCTGAGCAGAACCGCAGACTCAGATTATAATTCTCTGTGAGTTCATCAAAACAAATGACCCTTGTCACATACAAGTACTCTTCACCCGTCGTTAAAATAAAAATATTTATTATAACCACTTTAAAGTGTCATATTGATCATGTCCAGTCAGTGAGTCATTTTAAAGAAGAGCAGAGCCACAGTTCACGCAGAGTACAGGAGATGGATGCATAAATCCGAACACACCATCTAAGAAACTGATTTATTTACAATATTGTAATATTATTACAAGTCCATATTTCATGTCCCTGCCACTTTGTTTTCTTTTGGATAAGGAGGTCTACAAAATCTGGCTACACTGTTGATTTATTTACGACCAGTGTGATCATCTGAAATCGTCCTGTCTGATATTGCAGGTTCTCAGATGTCTAGAAATGAAGGCCAAAACTGAAAAATAAACTAGTATCATCCTTTTTGAACATCAAAACAAGCTCAATGTTCCATCTCAGCACCTCCACGGATGGATTTAACAGCCTCCTCATTCTGTTCTGACTCTTACTGTCAAAGGAGTTTCAATGGTAAGATCATATACATTCAAGACAAGCCTTGTCTCTGTTTCTGCTGTTATAGCAGCATGGTTCCTTTGCATAAATCTTAACTAAGTGCCCAAGATCAAAAGAAAAACCATATGTGGAATTTCTCTTTGGGTGTTTTTCTTCTGTATTAATACTTATGGAGCCTTTGAGCCAAACATGCTTCATATAAATTCCTCTCTCTAATGATTAAGGATTGGAAACGGGCAGTGTTTATTAAATATTTCCAGCAAGTATATTACACTTGTTCTTTTCATATCAGGGCTGAGACTAGATTTATTTTAGTCTGAGGAGGTTAGTCGATGATTAATATGACATTTATGCATGATATGCATGTATATTTCATGCAATACAACAGTGGATTACCTACGTGTTGGACATGATCCAGCGCTGCACCAGAAACCTTCCTGGAATGTTTTGCTAACTATCACAGACAGCAGAGCTGAAGGATATATCTGGTCCATGCTATTTAGTACTACCCACCGACTTTGCTCTCTATGGCACTAGCATTCTCCAGCATCAGAGCTTCATTTGTTGCTGTTTAGTGATTACTCATTAGTATCCCATAATGTGTTACCACTGGAGCCTTGACTTCTCTTTCTACTGCTGCTACAGTGTTGTTTCTAGCAGTCAATGAGTGCATACGATGATGGCACCATGAAGAGCGCTCGATCCCACTGTCTCACACTGTTGCTTTACACTAAGCGTGAGTGAGGTCTCACAGGTTTTCATACCTGAATAACAATGGTTTAGCTTGAATGTGCAAAACAACCCATATAAAGTTAAAAAAAATTGTAATTTGAGTACGTTTTCTAATCTGCAACCTTTATGGTTTGAAAATGAAAATGTACCCTCCTCTTACAGCTCTCACCTCTCTGTCCTAAGCCACTACCACCAGACGACCAGGGTCATATGCAAACACTTCATGCAGTAACCTTAATTGTATCCGCTCTCTCTGTTTATCAGACCACCAAACCAGAATTAGCTAGGTAGCCACCCCAGGGTCCCTCCGATGAGCTCACTCCCGCTGTGGACTGCTTTGTTGGTAGGCGTGCAGGCAGCAGCTCCATTAACCAAACTTTGGTTGGCGGCTGTAGCAGCTCAAATTCAGCCAGCTCAAAGCACCTAGTGTCGGGTTAAACCTGTGTAATGGCAGCAACAGAAAGTTTGCTGATCTGAAGGGGAGTTGGGATTGTCTGGTCCTCCGGCGCTGGGGTTTGCGTTGGCTGATCTAGGTTGCTTCAGATGCGGCGGATGTCCTTCTCCAGAGATGCTGCCTGCTCTCGTTTCGGCGAGGTGGTCTGTAGTTGTGAGGAGTGAGGTGAAGGACACACTGTGATTTGAGGCTTTAGCTAACATTAGCTACATAAATGTGAACATGAAGCCGCAGCTGGAGCCTTTGGCTCCGGTTAGCAGAAGGCTAAACTATTAGTAACATTTTCTCTCCATCTCTGAAACTCTTTTGATGATATTGACATGTGTTTTGTTTTGTGTATTGACGGACTCCCTTTCGATAAGTCTGTTTTCCTTTTTTGGGCTTGCTTTGCAGTGTAGGCGGTTGTTACCAATGCTGGAGTAGCATTTCAGGATTTTCTGCCATTGACTTAGGCTTTCACAAAAGGGACGTGCATGTGCATGTGCATTTGCAGACCAGTCAGTAGGAACGCCCTCCCTCTGAAGTGACCTGTGCAGTCTCCCGTCACAGACCAGATATTCTAAGCCTGAAAACAGAGGTGCAGAAGTTTTCTCTCAGACCACTTGAAATGCAATATGCTTAAAGTTTATGATGGGATTTTGGCCCAGTGACGCCAAAATGAAAATGCTCACCCCAGCTTTAAGTTGTGGTTAAGTTTAAGGATTGATTGCCTTCATGGTAAAAAAGGGTTAGGGGTTGGGGTTAGGGTTACGCTGATGGTAAGGGGCAAGCTGAAAACTGTGGTTTTCTGTGTTGAAGTCACATTGTGTGAATCCTCTGTAAAGTTGGATTTATAGATGCTGTCTTTAATATCAACCATTTCTCTCACTAGCAACAGACTGACACTGAAAGCACATGTCTTAAGGGTTGCAAAAAACTTTTGGGTTTTTTTGACAATCAATCTGCTGTTCTTAGTCTCAATAAACAGCTTAATGTGCAAAATGAATGGAAAATAATGAAATAATGGTATTCAAAAGAAAACAATTCGCTATCACAGTTTCTCAGGGCCGAAGATGATGTCTTCAAATTGCTTCTTTTCTCTGACCAAGATTATACTGTATAATCAAGATTCGGGTGACAATGATGCAAAACAGTGAAAATGCCAATTAGAGAAGGAGCAATTTGTTGTATTGAAATAGCTGGGACTAGTAAATGTTTTCGTATTGAAAAATAACTGAAGCCATTATTCAGTCATCAGAGTAGTTGCACATTGATATTCATTTCAGCTCCATGTCTGTAAATCTACTTAAAAAACATCAGGGTTTCTCATTTGAGCAACTTGAACACAATTTTTAAAATTTGGTTAGTTGAAAATAATGTGTGGTGGAGGGGCTTAAACTCTCAGATGCAACAACAATGAATGAAAGAGGAAAAAACACCTGTGTGGGCCGGACAGTCTTGAGGAAAGAGCTTCTAATTATGAGACGGCAGTGTTAAGCACGGAGCCAACATGAGTCCCAGGAAAAGGTTCACAAATTCACATTTTCTGGAGAGGTTTAATTGCCTGAAAAGTAAAGCTTGTAGCTCTGAGACTTGGCAGCAGTAGTACATGAGCGTAAAGATTTATTGGTTGGTTACAGCACTCATATGAGCGATTTTTTTGCCTGGAACAGCATTCGAACTCTGAACCTTTCAACCTAACACAGAACCCCGACCACAGAACACTGCTAACCACTGAATTATTCAGCTATCCCGTGAAAAGACAGCACAAGTAGACATTTTCTGGAGGAGAAATTAATTGGCCCCAAACTAAAGCTTGCAGCTGTAAGATTTTCACACCATTAATGGTAGCAGGAGAAACTGAGCATGATATATATACTGCATATGTTATGTTTACGCAGTGTTAAAATTAAGGAGGAAATTGTAAGGAAGTGGAATGTTGGGAGGGAGACAGCCTTCAGTTTTTGGCATTGAGTAAAAGCTTGACAGCTCTCTTCCCATCATTTTTCTTATGGACTTCCATCATAAAATCATGACTTTAAAACTTAAAATTGCAGGAATATGCTTGAAAACCACAATTAATAGCACATATGCTGAATAAGCCAGAAAGGGGACTTGATTACCAAGACTAGATCAAAACCTAGTATATGACTGGACCGTGTACAAAATCCCAGAAGGGTGTTAGTTTGGAAGAATATCTTTAAATTTGAAAGAGGAAGTACTCAGTCACAGACTTTTGCCTACATCGCTGACCCAGCTTATGCAGTCCAGGCAAAAAAACAACAAAAAAACATGTAAATACATTGTAAAATGAAGAACAATACACTTTGACAAACTCACACACCAAAAGATACCTGTTTTCTCTGGTGCTGTACCCACTGATCAGCTTATTTTTGCTCAATTTAACACAGCCCTTCCCTCTTCAGCTCCGTCAAGTGATGTAAAGGCTGATTTGTAGTTTTAGGCTACACAAGTGGCCCACGTTGTTGTGTACATTTTTACTCATGCAGTGCTGTGTCTGGATCACTCTGCAATCACACCTACAAATGCTAGCTAGGCAGTGAGGTTTATAAGCCACTGTGTTGAGTTTCTCATTAGTGCAGTAAAGGTTGATTGATAACACACCTAAAACACAAACGAAACATGGCTTAGTAGAGTGCACCAGGGATGACGTTTCTCTGTAGGCCAATGCGAAAGTTAGCATCGCCCTGGTTCTAAACAAACTTTCACAATAATTTTTTTGTTCAGAAAGATAATCTTTAGTATTTAACTCTTCTTATGATTTCTGAAGCATAAATGCAATCGCCAATGGCTATAACCAAACGACACCACGGTCACATGACATTGTCATCACCACAACAAGCCTGGCTTGATGATGTTTTGTCGTCTCATTTAACCACTTGTTAGCAACCGCCTTTTTTAAGACACATGAAATCTTTAAAATTGGCAGGTGGGGTATTTACAGACATATTTTATGAGACAATAAAGTCCCTTAAGCTTGTGTAAACCACAGACCTTATTTCAGACATCTAACCAAAAACCCACTGACTTCAAGACCAGGGAACCATGAGTGCTGAAATGCTGCTTTATTTCTGAATTGTAAGACTCATCCCTGGGGCACTAAATTGAAACAACATTGAACAAAAGCAGAATTCAGCTCCATTTGACTCACAAGTTTCACAGACAAAACAGTTGTCTTTTACTATATAAATTTCCCCACAGATCTAACATGCTAATGTTAGTATAAGCCTATGACATTGTGCATTGCTTAAATTAGCTTAGGAGCTAGCTGTCTTTTCCTCTACTAATGTGAAGCTGGGGACAACAGCAACATTTAATCAAGGTAATGATGCAAAATTGATTGTATGCTGCATTATAACTCAAAAGGTTCATAGAAAAAAAACTGTGTTATACAAGACATGTTTTCCCCACATACACCATGCTAACATTATTAGCATAAGCCCAAGACATTTCCTATTATAGAAATTCGCCTAGTGGCTAGCATACTTTTCCTCTACTCATATGAAGCCAGCATATCCACAAATGATATTTTGTGAGGGATTTATTCAACATTGACAGACTTTCTTGTTTATAGGGCTGGTCTCCCACCAAAAAACACACACTAAACAAAATGGCATAACAGAATAACAGTACCTTTGCCCTGCAGTCACACAACGAACCATAAGCATTTAATATGCAAGAAGCTCAAAGATATATTCAAAAGTACCAACACATTTCGTTTCTGTCAGCAATATCTCCTCTACAACACAGCAATATCTCTATATTTATTCAGCTTCTTTATTTCCCAGTGGGTCAGTAGTCCCAGACAGGGTTAGCTGGAGCTGGTCAGAGAGATGTTTACTTGACCCTGCAGGGAGATAACCCAAAAAGTTTGGTTGGTCCTACAATAAAGCCACTTCCTGTCTGGGCCCCACCCACCCTGATGGGGAGGAGAGGGTTCATAAGTTTGATTTCTTCAACTGAGCTCAGTGCCAGTATGTTATTTATGTCATTGCATCAGCCAACTCGGTCTGTATTGTATCTGTGTATTGGGAATATTTACAACCACAGGTTAAGAGTTAATACAAAGAGTGTTAGTTGATATAACTGTCAATTTGTTTTTAACCAGAAAGACCTGGTAATCATAATGGGACATGTTTAAAATAGTTTCATGCTTGTGAGGAGCAGACAGGAATTTCCTGTACTGGTTTGTTCACTGCAGTGGGTTTGGCAGGATGGCCTCTCACCTCTAGTCTCACAAATTCAAAATAAGAAAATAAAGTGCAGCCCTAGGTCTGCACTCAGGGAATTCTAAGCCACTGTTGTTTTTGTATTCATAATTCAAAGCTTTTTAAAGTGGTGTGGTTACTCATCTGTGAACCTACTGGCTCCACTGCACTCAGCAGTGGCTTGTTTATTCTTTGGTTTTCTTTACCATTTTATGTATGTAGTTAATTACATTTCTAAAAATGTTTTGGATCCTTTGAAGTGACATTTAAGACAGCACAGTGCTGATACACACACAGAATATTTATTTGTATCCAAAGCTCAGAGGAAATTGTAAACTCCCTGACTTTAATTTCTATTTCTATTTCTATTTCTACAACTTTATTTTAATTTTGTTCTCAAGTGTTTTGTTGACTGGACCAAGTGGCTGCAAAGACCCTCCCAAAGATAATGGGAAGTGGAAATTCAAGTACAGCCCTGAAGTATAACCTTGTTTTTTTCCTCCTTTACAATTTAAAACTCTGCAATTGTCTACAGATGCATTCCATCTGAAAGATTACCACTTGACATTCTCTGAGTTTACCTTCTCATTTTGATCTGGTCTACTGTTGAGGCAGTGGTATGCACATGTTCATTTCTTTTAACAGATATCTGCATATGTTTGTAGAATCTGAAGGCAACAGGACAAGATTTTGGTATCAGAAGCATTCTGATTTCTGTTTGTAGCCCGAGTAGTATTGCACAATCGCATTTTAGTAGGCTTTGGTTGCATACAGGTAAACTGTTGGTCTGGAGAGCTGTAGAGGATTAACACGTTAGCCGAAATGCAGTTTTAGAACCCATAAGCTATCTTTTGACAAGGATGCTAAATGAGACATTGGCTCATTCCCAATACACCTCTTGCCCCTACCACTTAGCCCTTACCCCTCCGTCTTGTGCATTCATATCAAGGGGTGGGATGTCCTGACTCTTCTTGGCATAGAGGGGTACCTCACAGTGTTAGGGTGACCAACCAAAGGAACCCATGTATTTTCTTTCTTAATAGAGATTTAAAAAATACAATAAGTATCATATTATTTTGTTTAATACCGTTTCAATTTAATATGGTAATTTTCTTTAGTACAAGCATAACAAGTAAAATCACCAGTATTCCAATGCCTCTGTAGCTATCTAACATTACATTCTTCCATTTATTACGTACTTGTCTCGCATTTTTTTCCATGTAGCATCCCCTCTTTTGATGGCACTTAGCCTGAAGCTTAACTAAAGTCTAGCAGGGAAGTCACTGCATTTGTTACCGCTCCTCTAATGTCATTCAGACTGGCAGGGTAGGATCCCAGGTTGCTACAGCCTACAGAGGTTACGCTGGCGGTGTGCTAATGAAGTATGTTCTTTTTTACTTTTTACTTTTTGACTTGTTTGAATGATTGGCAGCGGGAAACTTAAGTTGTGAACAAATCGTGTGCGTCCTGACAACCTCAAAGGAAGCCTTTAGCCCATGCAGGGGAAATCACCACAGCAGAACACAGCATATTCGCAATGTCTGACAACACTCATTGTGTCTGTTAACATAAATGCCAGCATCAATGGCTACTTATGGCGTATCAGGGTCTTGAAGGCTTGTCCTGTTTCACAGAGGAAGTTTTCAGCCACTACCCCATGTAACTCTATTCCAAGGAGCAAGGTTGCACTCAAGAAGATGTAGGGGTAAAAATCTGAAATGGGGTTGGGCCAGAGAGTGATGCATAGAAGAGGAAGACGCGTTTTAACTCGTGGCCCTCAAGTTGACCCTGATGAAGGTGATGAGGTCATAGGCCCAATCCCATTTCTTATTTTTACCTTAATCCCTTTTTGTGTTGGTCTTCCAATAAAGTTCTCCTATATACTACAAGTGTTGCTGGAGTTTTGACTTCTTTAGACTTCTTTCCCTTATCCATGCACCTTGGAGGTAGGTGAAGTTGTGCCAGAAACCTCCGCCCTGCTTCTGGAATTGGTGATGAGAAATGCTTTGTATTTAACTTTCATTAGAAAACATTTCTCAAGTGATCAAACAGCAGGCATGCCACGCAAATCAAAATAAGTTTTAGACAGTGCCAATGGACAGTGGCAAAGGTCCAGCTGAGGGGATCAACTTCAGTTTCTCTCTGAGCTGTTTGGAATTTTTGTCCCCCCACTTCCCCTCAGCACTTCCTCTGCCCATCAAAATATGTCAGTCTCCTCAGCTTCCAGGAACAGAAGCTGCTCAATCAGTTACCAGATTGCACGCAGTGTAACAGAATGTCATTGTGGCGACAGGAAAAGTGTTTATGCAAAATTACAGCTGACGCAAATCAGAGAATTTTGTGGTGACTGGAAGAAAAGCACAGCTATAATTTGACTCCTCTTCATGCCTGGAAATGAAAGTTGGTTTGGAATTCACACTGGTAATGAAAGCGATGGAGAGTTCAACAAGCTAACATTGTGTCGAACTAGAGAGGAAGCTTCATAGGATATTTTTAGGGACATCACACTGTTGATTTTCCTCCAACTGTAATCAGCTACACTGCCCAACAAGTTTCCTGGAAGTCCTGGTCTTTGGCAGGACTGTTAAAACAAGCTTACATGTTTGCCACCCAGCCCCAGAGCCTTAAAATCCCTGTGTTTGAATCAGCTGACACTCTTTGTGGATGTAATGAGTTGTAAAAGCTTACTTTAATGAACACCATCTGCCCAATTGGACTTTCTCGTACTCGTACGCAAAGGTTAATGCAGTAGTTGAAACTGCCCGAACCACCTGCAGTGTTTTCTGATGGGATCAGAGCAGATCTATACATGACAGACAAAGACTGCAGAGAGCTGCTTTGAAACTCATTATCTGCCTTCTATAAACCTCTATTATTTCAACCCAGTGAGTATTGATGTGGCCATTTGTTCGTGAGAAGGCTTTATTTGGGTGAAAAGGGAAAGTTTTTTAACATGTAATTGACTGGTTTAGTCTGGAGCAAGGAGAAAAATATTTATTTCCTTTTAGTTCTGGTTTGCGTCATGTCTACACTGGCTTATTACAATTGGACAAAGACCTTTAAGCAGAAATGTACATGTACTGACATGGAACTCAATCATTGGACAGTTTTGGCAACTGATCCTTAACAGTGGCCGACAAGAACAAACGTACCCCAACAGCCCAAAACATTTCCATCAGGAAAATGTGCTGCACCGTCAGAAATGATGCCAATTCAAAAACACGCATAAAAGTCCAAAAGAAATCCAACAGAGTGGTGCTGCAAAACCCATGAACCCCAAAAATAAATGCAACAGAGAAACGCTGCGTATCTAGTCAACACAACAGAAGTTCTCCAGGCCTCTAGGGGGAGCGCTACATGGAACAGCTTGATTTTTAGCCCAAAAGGCCGTCCTGACAAGAGCATTTGTTTTTTAAGCAGGAAGAGAAGTGGAGTAAGAGGCAACATAAAAAGCTTAAGTATTATTTTTACATTTGACACTGCCCTTTGAGGCCTGGAGAACTTCTGTTGGGTTTACTGGATACGCTGCGTTTTTCTGTTGCATTTGTTTTCAGCGTTTACTTTTTTTTTTTTTTGAGACTTGGCATTGTTTCTGTGTTTGCCACATGTTTGCTCTGAATGTATTTATTTTGTCTTTCAGCAGAAGGTTTTTTAATTTGCAGCACATTTCCATTGTATTTATTTTGTATTTTCATATGCGTTTTTGACTTTGCATCATTTCTAAAGCTGTAGCCTGTTTGTCATAATGGAAATTTTTTGGGCCATTGTAGCGCATTCGCACTTCTCAGCCACTGTAGTTCTTGCATCATCAGTGCTATATGGACCCATACTGGGAAACCAAATTGTGACAGCAAAGTTATGTTGCAGTTTTTATTGAAGTTCTCTTGGGCAGACCAAAATATAATGAAATATGATATTATTAGTTAAGAGTTCAGCGAGACCACGTATATCGTAAATGGTGATGAATATGTAAAAGATGGGACAAAAAAAATGAATCATAATAGGAATAGTTACTGTGTGGTTGCTATGTTTTACTTTTTTCTCACAGCTTGGGCTGCATTCAGATGTCTATATGGGGGTCCATGTGGACCTTTGCAGACAGATGAAAGATTTTATGCCACATGAACCTTGCAGTCATACAGACACAAAAACCTGAATTGGCCACAAGTCTTGTTCATTGATTAAAAAGCTATATATATTACTTCATATAGTGAAGAAGGTCTCCACTGGTTAGCTAGACTTGGCCCAACTGTCTATAAGTCAAGAGAAAATAGTCTTACCCCTCTGTAAATGGATAGAAATGCGGAACTAAAGCTCACTGAGTCAATGTCGTGACGGACTAAAAAGAAAGGCCACGTGTGTTAACATCATTTTGAATTTTTTTTTCCTCAAAAATTATTCAGTTGGTTACAGCTTAATGGGTGTTGGGCTGTCAGAAGCAAAATTACCCAAAACTGACAACCCTAGCCAGAACTTGAACCTGCCAGCACCTCCCTAATTTACACATTTAAATCATATCACAATACGGGCAAACCTGAGATAATGAGAACATCATTATCTAGATAACATATTTATCATGTTCATCCAGATAACAGATCGTGAATAGATGGTGGAAACAGGTGGCTAGATGTAAAACAAATAAATTAAAATTGCTCACTTTAAACCGAGACGTCCAGAAATCTTAAGACCTAATGAATCATTACTGGGTACATTGGCTCAGCACAATCACAATTTAAAAAAAAAAATGTGTCCATGAATTTTCTTTAATTCAAATGCAACTACCTGCATCCAACCAGTATCTTGTACTGTAGCGCACCCTTGGTCAGTTAAGTGGTGATCCAGGCAGCGGGTTTCCAGAGAAGACAAAGCCCGGAGCATGTTTTTGTTAAGGCTCTCAAAGGGGCCCAGAGACCGTCTGTCCCTCCCCATCTCCCTTCTGTCTGAGGAGGGAGGGGGGAGGGGCGCGCGGTGACTTTTGACACCGGGCATCTGTTGCTTAACCAAGACGCTCGATCATGAGTCCATGTGCAAACTAATACTGTACCAACTACCCGCCTCCCCCCAGTGGCCTCTGACCCGTAACACATGGCCCACACTTCTCGGGTTAATGTTGGACAAAACATCAATGGATTCAGTTTCACTTTTATAGGCCAGTGTTTAAACTGAGTAATAGAAAAGTTTGAAAAACTCCCAAGATTTGGAGGTTGTTAATGTGCTGAATAGTCTACATTTACAGCTTGTTTCATTGCAGGCAATTAGTTAATGACTCCATGTTCCCTCGAGAGGATAGAAACAGCAACAATGTGCTAATATGGGCAGTAGATACTTTTGTCAAGGGAAGAATACACAATCTGTCTTCCATTTGAACATTAACAATGTCATGTATCCAACTGTTTCCCTGAAAATGTCCTGTAAAGCTCCAAATGAATAGTACAATCTGCTTCCATTTGGATAAGGGGAGTCCCTCAGTGCTGCCAGTCATTGTCAATCTGTGCTTTCCCTCTTAATTAAATAAGAGGTGTTCCTATTTTTTCCCTTTTCTTGCTCCGCTGAGTAAGTCCCTTTCATTAACGGCACTGCTGTGATTAATGGCTCCGTTTCAAGCAGGCAGTGTGCTGCATCTGTTGTCCTCTCGGTCAGGGGGACGCATGGTCCTTTTTAACTTGTCGGAGCAGAGATTTGGCCATGTGGATGGTGGTGAAGACAGCGAAATAATAGCCAGGACTTGAAAAATGAGCAAGCAGTTCATTGAGCAGTCACAATGAACATGAGCCTGCTATTATGGGATTGAATATATTAAAAAATAAACCAATTATAGGTCTAGCCAGTTGAATGCCCCAGCCTAGGTTTGCTTTGTTTTTAAAAGCCTACATTATTTGCAATAAAGTCATCATCCGAACTTCGACATTTCATCCAGAGACATGTTTAAATCCATTTTTGTCTCTCTGTACTGAAGCAACACATCCTCATACAGCAATTTGTTCATACCTAACGAATTAGCACCCCATGTTGCACATTTAATGTAAAGATAATGTACTTAATGTATAGTTAGATAGGTTAGGTTTAGGCAAATACAATTCTGAAGGTTAGGTTTAGGCTCATAAAGCCACATACATTAGGTTTAGGCCAATAAAGTTACACAGATTAGGTATAGGCTTATAAAGTTATGTAGGTGAGGTTTAGGTTTATAAAGTTACGTAGGTTAGGTGTAGGCTTATAAAGTTATGTGGGTTAGGTTTAGGCTCATAAACCTACGTACATTAGGTTTAGGCTTATAAAGTTATGCAGATAACGTTTAGGCTTATAAAGTTATGCAGATAAAGTTTAGGCTTATAAAGTTATGCAGATAACGTTTAGGTTTGTAAAGTTACATAGAGGTTAGGTTTAGGCTTATAAAGTTACATGGGTTAGGTTTAAGAAAAGGAATATGGTTGGGCATCGTCACTTTACATACTTAAAGTTACAAAATGTTACATAATAAGTTACATAATGTAAAGTTACATAGATTGGGTTTAGGAGACGAAACATGGTGACGACATACCTTGACGTAACTTAAAGTTTACTTGGTTTTACATGGGGACACAAACATCTGTCACCTGGGGGAAAGTCCTGTGATGTTTGACCCATCCACCAGCCCAACCTATCTACTTTGACGGACTTTTCGCACTTTATACTCCTTCCTTCTTTACTACCGTCAGCGCATTGGTCAGGTGATCACAGTCTACCCGGTTACATGGGTTACTGGCTCATGATTACGTGGGTTATAAACCCATTCTGCTGCATTACTTTTCATAGGTATACATACAGACAGTGCATGAGAACAGACTGACTGCGACCTCAGTGAAGCTGCGGCACGTGATCGTTTGCGGTGAATTTAAACACAGAAAATAATTTACTGCAGGTGGAACTGTTTAGTACAACCATTATGGAAGAATAGCTGGAATTTTCCAGTATGCCTGTGTTCCACTTACTTAATAAAAACAGCTGATTGCAGCATTTCATTTAAAAACCAAATAGCTCCCAATTAATCTTCAGTTATTCTTTTCTGCCAGTGGTTTGTTGATCTTCCTTGCTTACATTAGGGTGCACATTTATCAAATTGAAATCTTCTTTTCAGTTTTATTGTAGTTGTTGTAGATCATCATTAGTCTTATTGCTTGTTGGAATAAGTCACTGGTCTTGGAAATTTCTGAAACTACAGGTAGTGACATTAGTCAGTTCTGTGATGCTTGTTAGTTGTTGACTTATTTTTTAAAGGGTTACTAAACCTTCAAATTCTGCCAGAACCCTCTCTCTTAAAAATATGCAACGGCTGTAGGAGGCATGGCTAACAGCTCCTGGTGCGTAAAGTGTTCAGTCAGGGTACACAGGGGAAAACTGACTGACCACTGCTCAGTGTAGCGCGGACAGCAATGTAGAGCTGGTAGTCAGAGCTAACCAGCCATGAGAAGCTACTGTCAGACTCTCTATGTCTCTGCTGGGAAGCGAGGAAGTCAGCTGGAGCTTTGACTGTCACTAGAAGCATATTTATGGCCCTTTGAGAGACTCACTATGTGGGTAATCTCTACAAACAGATACCTGTATACGTATGCAGAATCTCTGAACAACAGGACAAAATTTTGGTATTGGAAGAATTCTGGTTTCTGTTTGTAGTCTGAATAGTATGGAGCATTTGAGTTTGAGAAGGTTTTGGTTGCTTGCGACCAAACAGTCTGTATGGAGAGCAAAACAGGCAGGATGCAATCTCAAAAGCCATCAGCTGTCCAGTGTCTGCTGGGGAGCCAACATACATCTCTTGATTATTGCGTCACAGTGACGAACACTGTTAAAAGGGCTTACACACCTAAGCCCTTTTTACACAGAAATCCTATGATAGGGCTGCAACAAAGACCCTTTACTTTTTTATACAGAACTAAACAATGAGGCGTCATGCCACCCCAGTGTGTGATTTTAGATGCAATGCCAGTATTCCAGAAGAGACGTGATGGGCATGTCTTGTAACTGTAACACAACAGCGCCAGCCTTTAGTGTGAAATATAACATATCCCTCTGCCATCACTTTATTAACAATAAGAATGGCACAACATGGTAAAAGCAATCATTAAGGTTAAGGTGCTCTTGGATGTCATCGTCTCCCCAATTTGTGGGCATTTTTTGGTTGTTGTTCTTCCTCTTTCAGTTAGCTGCTAACTGCAGCTAGCTGCTTTTTACACAGTTGTTGATTTACCACTGTTACTACTCCACTGGCTTACAGACAAGACAACTCTGTCCCCCCATTCTGCGATCGAACTTTTTATGCAGACCATCGAGGTGGAATAACACCACAACATTTCTGCCTTGAACAGGCAGTATAAAAGGAGCTCTAGTCTGTTCCACTTCCACTACCTCCACTTTTTCTCCATTGAACACTCCAGCCTCTACTTGTAATTATCAGTGAAGGCCAGGATCAACAGGCCTATCCAGGCTGACAGGGTAACAGAGTAAGTCACTTTGAAGGATCCAAAGAGGGTTTCTCCAGGAGCTGGCCTGCTCACTGAGCCAGAGAAAGCTGTCAAGTGCACCATTAAGCCAGGCGCAACAACCAATAAATCTGCCAGCAGAGATGTGTTACAGATGTCTAATTCCACACACAAAAAGACAGATGGGATGAGAGTGAACCAAGCATGGAAGGGTTTAAATGGTATGTGTCAAGCATAAATCTCAGTGAAAACACACTGTGTCTCTTGTCCAGTGTTTATGTTAAATGTCCTTAATGTCAACACAGCATTATTGGATTGACACTGGAATCAAGCCAGTGTTTGATACACATTTGAAGCTTTACTTAGTCATTTATGCAGATAAAACATTATTTAATTATATTGATCATGTCCCAGAGTGCTGAGTGCAGTATTAAGTGCTTGTGAGCAGGAAATTAAATGCTTCCTACTACAGTCCAGCAGTGTTCCTTAATTATTTCACCCCAGGAAGTGTGTGAAGAATAAGGCTCAACTAGACTGGCTAATTTCCATGACATCCGTAGACTGTGTAAAAATAATTCACCATGATGTCACCAATTGGTTTGTTTTTAAAGCTTTGAGTTTGATATTTTGGCACTTGCCATCCTGGATTTTAGGATCACGAAGTGATTATATTTGGATGGTGGAGATAACCCCAATGCTAGCTGCTAGCCAATAAAATGGATATCTATGAGGATAAGCTCACTTTTGGAGCAGCCTCAAGTGGTAATTTAAGGAACTGCAGTTTTTCGCACTTTGCCACTGGCTTCCTTTTTCAGCATTGATGGTTGCCGCTTGATGACATCACAATGTTAGCATAACATTATCACAACAAAGATTCCCAATGAGGCGAGCAATGCAAATACTCTATGCACCATCGAAATGTAAATCCTCTGCTACATGCTTTTCGATGTCATAGTGCAGGGGTGTCAAAAATACAGCCTGTGGGCCAGAACTGGCTCACTAAAGGGTCCAGTCAGGCCCACTGGATGACATTGCACACTGATAATTGCACTTTTGAAGGCTAAAAAGTGCCAGATTTCAGGAGCAAGTTAAACATATGGAACGTAGTGATATTGGACACTGTGCAAAATATTGTCGATCAGCAGCTTCAGTAAAAAAAAGAATCGGTATCAGACTTCTATCTTAAAACATTATTGGTGGAACCCCATTGCTAAGGCACTGCCAAAACCGGTGGTTTGTATGCAGGGTATAACTGAACCTGCCTCCTCAGTAGCTCCCACTTTAGTTTGGTGTGGTGATACCAGCATTACTACACAGGGCTGAAAATGTCTGGAAAAATGCATATGTAATGACAATGAGTAGTAGACTGACTGAATGTGGATAAACTGAGATGTATTGTTGCAATTGCACCTTTTTTTCTTCAGACATTCATCATCAGTTTCTGGAATGAATTGTTCTTTAATAGTGAATGTTTTCAGAGTATACTTATATACAATGAAACAAGGGGGAGGGAATGTAGATGTTGTTATTTCTGGGTTATTATGTCATGGTTTTACTGGTCTGGCCCACTTAAGATTAAATTGAGCTGTATGTAGCCCATGAACTAAAATGAGTTTGACACCCCTGTCACAGTGAGTAGTTAAAAATTAAATACTTCAGTTAGATCTCATTCACTTCTTTTTTACTAACCTAGACTGTGCTGCTTTTGCATGAATTCATTGTGTCTGCAAGAAAACCGGAGTTGAAGTGTTTAATCTTTGGAAAAAGGTGTGGTGGCTTTCTGAAAGGTCAGTTCCTCCTTTGGGGGAAAAGTAAAGAGGAGTCGTTCAAAAGGATTGGAATATGAGAAGCCAGGGCCGTCTTTGTGATCGAGCACTTTGTAATTAAAGCCTATAAAACCTTAATCAGGGTGAACTTTTGCTAAATCGTAGGTAAGAGAAGAAGAAACAGGAGGTTATGGGTGTGACATCCCAGGATATATACTTTGAGAAAGTCAAGCAGGGATTTGAAGCTAGAGTGTGCGGCTTTTACATACAAATGAATATCCGTTACACAAAAGCCCTTGCCAGACGAGTTTGCACAATGCTTATTAAGCCTATGGCCACCAGAGAAAGCTGTCTGTATTTTGCAGTATACCAGAACTGTGGTGTCTGTGGTGACTTTCCTGTGCTGGCAAACCGGAAGTGATGCATTTTCCACCAACCAGCCAGAGCTAAAGGGGGCAGGAAGGGGTAGAGACCACAGCGATAGATTAGCAGTAAGGAGTAAGGCGGAGCTGTGGCAGAAAATCCTAAGAAGTGTCCAAGAAAAGTTTCTGGAAGGGCTAATGTTTAAAAGAAGTGTTTCTTGGGGTAGAACTCACCTGCAGGCTTTTGTCATAAGCACGCGTCTACAGTGTTTGTGTAATAACTCTCACTGCCAAGAGGGGGAGACAAACGTTCTCCAGAAGTCATGGCAGCAGAGCTCTGTCAGCCCCCGATGGGTCTCCATTTTCTTATCAGATAATCAAGTTATGATCCTCTCACTGATCCAGACCATGATGTCATATCTGCCGGATGGAAAGCAGGAAAAAGAACTCAATATCCTCGTCATTATGTTACAGATAAATGGCCGAACAACCAATGATAACACTGGGTTCCTGCAAATCCAATCAAGCTCCTTGACCATGTGTGGCTTCATGCACCCATGAAGTTAATGTGTTTGTGGTGGGACCTGGCTGTCTGTCCGTTCTCCTGAGCTATCTACCATCTGCTGCTCTTTTGGACGTTGGAGGACCATATTTGTCTCACTGCATGCTTGGACTTGTGCGTTACTAATTTGGAAGATAAACACTAACACACAGCAGAGAGTAATGGCAAAATGATTGAAAGGTACCATTTCTTACAATATGTTGAATATAGAAAAAACTATCAGTGGGTTAAAGCAATAGATTAGGCATATATATCAAACTGCTATGTTGATGTTAATGATACAGCCTAACTTGATTTAAAAGATCAACAGTGGAAATTCCACATCTGATTCCTCTGCTGTTTGATATCTTACTGAACTCTCAGAAAATGCTAATACATAAACGATTAATCCTCAACCACATTCGCACCACATTCATTTTTTTTAACTTCTACCTTCACATAGCAGGCCAGGTTCATATCACGACCTATCCCACGGTATCATGCTTTGTTCACACAATTATTCCCTTCTCAGGGTTTTAAAAAACATTTATCTTGCTTTAGTTCATGTGCAGCACATCCTGGTAGGATATAAAGGTCTCCAACAAAAGGTATGCAGAGAACCTCAACAGTGAGCAGATAAGCACCATAATCCAGCAGATAATGCGAGTGTAATAGCTACCTTTTACATGGCTTTGTGTGTGTGTGTGTGTGTGTGTGTGTGTGTGTGTGTGTGTGTGTGTGTGTGGCAGCAGGGATCGTCAAGAGCTTAAAGTACACCTTAAGCAGTTTGGTCGTTTTTTTTTTCATGTAAAGTCAGGCCATATTTTATTCACACAGTATCACATCACAAAAATGTCACTATAAACTGCTGAAAAGACAGATACATGCCTATCAATGTCATGGACGTATGGTAAAAGAACATATAAAAAATGTAAAGGCCATCCATCACAGCCATGACAGGACAGTAATAACCCCCTGAAGCTCTTTAACAACTACACTGTCCCACTCAGTTAGTGTTTGGTTTTCATTTTCATGCCTGTAAGACCTTTAAAAAGACTTGTAATGTGGCTCAATGAAAAGATATCACTCCTATAGATCTATAATTCTTAAGATTTTCTTTGTGGGGCGTCGGTGGCTTAGTGGTAGAGCAGGCGCCCCATATGCCCAGGTTCGGGTCCAGCCTGTGGCCCTTTGCTGCATGTCGTCCCCTCTCTCTCTCTCTCTCTCTCTCTCTCTCTCTCTC